>NW_024466019.1:0-943 GCF_017591425.1 Ochotona curzoniae
AAGCTTTGGGACCCTGCACCCATGTGGGAGACCTGGAAGAGGCTCCTGGCTTTGGCTTCGCACTGGCATAGCATCCGCAGTTGCGCTCACTTGGGGAGTGAATCATGGGACGGAAGATCTTCCTCTCTGTTTCTCCTCTCTGTATACCCGCCTTTCCAATTAAAATAAAATAAATCTTTAAATAAAAAAAAAAAGAGTTCCATTAAAAAGTGGCAATTCAGGGCTCAGCGCGGTGGCGCAAGTGGTTAAAGGTCCTCGCCTTGCACGCCCAGGATCCCATATGGGCGCCGGTTCTAATCCCGGCAGCCCCGCTTCCCTTCCAGCTCCCTGCCTGTGGCCTGGGAAAGCAGTTGAGGACGGCCCAAAGCTTTGGTACCTTGCACCCGTGTGGGAGACCCGGAAGAGGCTCCTGGCTTCGGATTGCGCTCACATGGGGAGTGAATCATCGGACGGAAGATCTTCCTCTCTGTCTCTCCTCTCTGTATATCCGCCTTTCCAATAAAAAATAAATAAATAAAAATAAATATTTAAAACAAAATAAATAAATTAAAAAAATATATGACTGGAAATGTTTTCTGTTTAAACCACATCTTATGGACATCAGTAAAGTCAAACAAGGGGGACAGATATGACAGTAATGACTTTTAAAAATTCCTTTTTATGAAAATCTGTTCTCATGAAATAGAAAATTCACCAGTGATAGAAACTTTATGAATGTTCAGAGTGGGACAGTCCTTTGCCAAAATCAAATGTCAGAACAGAGCATTCACGACGCATGAAATCTTATGATTCTAATGCACATGGAACAGTGTTTTTTTTTTCCAGCTGTAGTACCTCAGTAAATCAGGGAATTAAACAGAGCTGCTGTGAAGGCCATGGCTGCTGGGAGTGCACACTGCTTCTCTCCTGCACCGACAAGTGCCATCGTACCTTGTGGACAAGG
>NW_024466020.1:0-2275 GCF_017591425.1 Ochotona curzoniae
CTGCCTGAATAGTGTGACTGTCACCCCTGGACTGCTCCTTTTCGCTTCCCCCAAACTCCACAGGGAGGGTGGCTGTTGGTTACTTTTTGGCAGATTTTATTGAGGCTAAAGTTTGCACATAATAAAACCTACCAATTTTCAGTGTCCTGTTAGATGGGTCAGGACAGAAATGACCTCCACTGGTGTGGAACATTTCCATTCCCCTAGAGGTGCTGAGTTCTTTGGCAGTCTGTCCCTTCCCCATGCTAAGAATCTGAAGCAGAGAGCTGGATGGGAAGTAGAGCGGCTGGGATGTGAACCTGCGCCCATATGGGATCCCAGCACTTGACAGGGGAGGACTAGCCTATTGCGCTATCAAATATATTTTAAAAATACTCCCAAATCTCTTCCTGTTGTTTTCCATTCGTCCTGTTTTGAAAGCTTATCCAACAGGCATTTGTTAATGATTTCCTCATTTATCGCTTCTCAACTAGACCAAGCCTGATGATATCCCCCTCTGGGTCCTCCAGATCTGAACCAGATCATCAATGTGCCTGAAGCTGATAAGACGCCAGCTAAAAGTTAAAGACATGCTGTTCTTGTTTGCCTATGCAAATCACAGCTAAATGCGCAGTTCCCTTGAACTACTGAGAAAACCACAGCGGGTTCAAGGTTACTCAGGCTGGAAATCAACGACCTGCATGCCCTGCTTCTTTGCTGAGTGGAACGTCATAAATGTTATAACGAGGAAGTGGGCGCCTAGCGACCTAGCAGCTCCGCGTGGAGCTCCCCACGGCTTCCACGGGATCCTCTGGCTTTCCTGTGTCCCTACGCTCCTTCCGGAGGACGTGATGTATCTTTCCTAGGACATCTTGGCTGAACACTGGCAGAGGGGTTTCGTTCAATCTGCCTCTTTCCTCTGGTCAAAGCTCTAAGAGACAGGGTTCCAGGGCCTGTCCTCTTAACAGTAACGGCCTATTGCTGCTACAAGCCAGCCAAGTATTTCAGAGTGGTAACCTTTTTCAAGCAACCATCACGCACACACCCCAGTCTGTTTCACGTTCCAGTCATCTGTGGCCTTTGCTGTGTCAGTCCAGAAGACTTCAGCACATCTCGGAATCTGTACTCAGGCCTTGAGAGGTGGGCTGGTCAGCTGGCAGTTCTCACCTGGGGTTCCTTGTGTCTTTTCAGACCAGAGGCAGTCAAGGCTGGTGCCAGCTAAGTGTTTCTTCACGTTCTGTCCTGGGCCTGGGCTGGCCTGGCAGCTTTCTTTGTATAGTTTCTCCTCATGACTAGCTTGAGTCTTTCCACCACAAGGTGGTCTCCCTGTAGTCAGCTGATTTCCCCCAGGGCAAGGCTTTTAAGGGATAGGATGGAGGTATTTCCTGTAAGACTTCTTGTTTCCTAACCTAGATGTCACTTCTACCACATTAAAATTTTTTTTTCTTATCTATTTTTGAAAGGGAGAAAGATAGAGATCTTTTATCAGCAGCTCGTTCCTGAAATGCCCACAGTAGCCAGGGTGGGGCCAGGCTGAACTCCACCCAGGTCCTCTACATCATTGGCAGGAGCCCACCATGTAACCCGTCACCTGCTGCCTCCCAGGATGCACATCAGTTAGAAACTAAAGTCGGAACGGAGCCAGCAGCGGAATCCAGATACTCCCTATGTGGTGTGAGCACCCAGTGGTACCCTAACCACCATGCCTGGTGACCACAGCTTGTGTTAAGTTCCCGGTGGTTACATTGGCCCAGACTTGAGGGGCAGTGGAACAGACTCAACCTCTCAGTGCAGCCTGTGTGTGCCAGGAGGGAAGATGTTAGCATGGCTGCCTTGGTGGCGGCCTGTCCTAGGGCGGTGCTCTGAGTGGTACCCGTTGAACTCTGCCTGTCAACTGGTGAGGAACTTCACGTCATGAGCTGTTTGTATGAGCACTCACCTCAACCTAAGTCCCTGGAGTGTTTATTCTTGCTTCTATTATTTATGTTCTTTTTAGTGATTTATTTATTTGAAAAGCGGGGTGGTAGGTGGCAGGGTTGGGGGGACCTTCTATTCTCTGGTCTACTCTTCAAGTAGCAACAGTAGCCAGATCTGGGCCAGACCAAAGCCAGATCTCCCACTTGGATGGAGGAGGCCCAAGCACTTTGGGCCATCTTCTGCTCCTTCCCAGGCACATTAGCAAGGAGCTAGATCAGAAGTAGAACAGCTGAGATGGAAACTGGTAGCCATATGGGATGCCAGCATCATAGGTGGCAGCTATGTTGTGCCATGATGTCGGTTCTGATTCTGGTCTATT
>NW_024466021.1:0-11546 GCF_017591425.1 Ochotona curzoniae
TCTTTTTTAAGATTTATTTATTTTTATTGGAAAGGCAGATATACAGAGAGGAGGAGAGACAGAGAGGGAGATCTTCTGTCCAATGATTCACTCCCCAAGTGACCGCAACAGCCGGTGCTGCGCAGAACCGAAGCCAGGAACCAGAACCTCTTCCTGGTCTTCCACATGGGTGCAGGGTCCCAAAGCTTTGAGCTGTCCTGGACTGTTTTCCCAGGCCACAAGCAGGGAGCTGGAAGGGAAGTGGAGCTGCTGGGATTAGAACCGGTGCCCATATGGGATCCTGGTGCATTCGAGGCGAGGTCTTTAGCTGCTAGGCCACACCGCCAGGCCAGACTCTCATGCATTTTTGATGATAAGTAACCAATGTAAGAGTGGTTAATATTTCAAGATACAGAAATATATTTAAATTTCACCAATCTCCCAATTCATATGCTTAAGAACAACTTGATCAAAATCTTTTCATCTCCTGTAATGTGCCACACATCTGCATTAAAATGATGGAGTCTAGTCCATTTCAGAATTTTCTAAAAATAATAACATACACACGCTCAATAAAATGTTTGTATTTGTGGAAGACTAACTATGTGGAGTTTCATTCCAACAGATACTTTTTTTTTTCCTACTTATAATATCTGTTCTTGGTCAGTATTCCACTTTTCTGTTTTGACTAGCTAAAGCAATTAGTTCATTACTCAATTGTCAAATTAAGCATTAATGCTATTATGGTGGAACATTTTTTGCAGCAATATATTTAACAGAAGAAGCAAAGATGCATTCGAAGTAGTTTGTACCAACTTCATCAATAAAAATCTATTTGTAACAGTAAAGTACTAGAAACTACTTAACTATTCATTCTGTGTTCTAAATTTTATAATGGCCATCAATAAAACAACATGGAAAAACCACTAAAAAGAAAGACAGCTGGATCAAATAACACAAGATAAGTAAATTTTATTAAATTAGCAAAAATAAAATCCTAATATATAATACATGGGCATATATATTTTGTACATACACCTATGTATATTTTAAATATGTATAATATTTCAAATATATATTAATATAAGTAAATTATACTTTTACACTTAGTAAAACATGCTTATCATTTGTTCTTGTAAGCAATTAAACTTTAAGGAATTTTGAACCTCCTCACCTACCGTGTTTGATATTTTTAGTAAATGAATGTCATGTTTTTCTAACGTCAATGAGATAGTAGCTCAAATAACGTAGAATCTAAATGGTACACTTGTGAGGTCTTATAATGTATTTTTACTATGCATTTTTAGAAGAGTGTTTCTAGAAAACAAAAATACGTATTTTATTTTAATTTATCTAATAAAACTACTAGATAATTTGACATTTGTAGGAAAAAAAGGTGTTCCTCAAGATACCATAAATAGAGTGCATATATATATATATATATGAACAAACACAAGTTATTATACTTACCGAAATATGTTTGTATTATTTACCTACATTTACATATATGTATATATATATATGCACACACATATGCATGAAATCAAAGCTTTTTGTGACGTACATGTGTAACTATCCATATTATCCTCCTGATACTGGCATTTCGTTGTCTCAAGTTCCCCATTAGGCCATAGATACATACTTAGCCATTTAAACTTCAATGTCAACAACTCCATTTAAACTGTAAATGGTCAATTAAGTATTCCAGAGGCCATCCACTAAAAATCTATAAGGATTTGCAGCCTGACTTCATTTTTAATACCAAAAATAACCACTAAAAGATTTGGAGGCATTGGATGAATTTTTGAATCATTTAATATTCATGTTGCTGGATTAATGAGAAAAGCTCCACCAGCTAGTAGGCTAAAATCCAAATTCTTTTTCTGAGGGTGAAAAAGAATGCTCTACATGTTGAAGTATCACTTTGCACTGCTAATAGCCACAGCCAAGCCGGCGGATTTCAGCAACTCAAATAAATTAATTAGTGCAACCGGCAATTAATTTGCAGGCCATTTATCAGGAAGGCTTAATGACTCTGACATAAGCCCATATCTCACTTCACAACCTGCTGAACTATGCCTGTTTCCTGCAGCTGTTCCTTGTCGTTCCTCAGAACACCAGTGGGCCCACAGACACTTGCCAGCATTGGTGTCCCCAGGTTCTCCACACCTCTGGGGGAGAAGCCTGCTGGAGATTTGTGCCAGCTGATGCAGCTATGGTGCCAAATTTTCTTGCCTCTACTCAGTCCTTTTGGCCTGTTTACATGATATTACCAGATGGTTTCCTATTCTCAGATGTTTTGCATTCTCATGGCAAAAAAAAAAAGGCCAACAACAGTTTGACTGATGCTACTCTGTTTTTTGTGCTGAGAGAAGGTGAGATCCAGGAGACTACCAAATAATCCCATTTGCAATGCTTAAAATATAATATAACAATATTAAAAGTATAAGATATCAACTTCACCTTTAAAAAAGGTACATGGAATAGGTACTAGTATTTTACACCTATTATCCATTTAGTTTGAAATTAAATGCTGATTGAATCCTGATTCTCTTAATATTAAGATACATGAAGGACTATAAAAGATTCATATTCAATTTATTTTATTTGGAAAAAGTGCTCCCACAAAATTTTCAGAAGTAATAATGATGACATTAGCTATTTTTGTAATTATTAGAAATGTTAACCCTCAGTAATCATTACTACTGCAAGCACTAATATCCATTCCTCATGCCCAAAATTACTACATAAAACATGGATACCACAGGTAAATCTCCAATTTTTTTTTTTTTTTATTTATTTATTTTTTTAAATAATCTTAGTTTATTAGGGTACAAAGGGTCACGGGCTACAGGGTGAAAGTGGGTAATATCATTGTTTCCACACTAATATAATCATTTTGCCCTGTATCTAGGGTTAGGGGAGTAACAAAGGGGAAAGCCCCACCCTACCTCCCACCCATCCCCCATCCCCAACATGAAGCGCTCTCCAAGGGTCCTGCTCATACAGTTTTGATAGTTCATCAGTTCTGGATTGCTGCCAATCTCTCCGTCCCAACCGTAATGAAACCTATTCAGAGTCCACTGGCTGACAGTCTCTTGATGGTTGGGGTTCCAAGATCAGCAGTTCAGTTCGAGAAATATCCAAAGAAACTTCATCTGAGTTGATCCCAGATCTGATTCTTGAGTGAGTTTGCTAGTACAGACTCCAACACTGTTCGTCACACCAATCAGCTTATGCATATGCTGGTCGTTGTGATTACTGGGTCCGTTCGGCTTCCAGCCCAGTCTTCCTTGTGAACCAACGGGTGTTGTAGTCCAGCTCAATTTTACCCACTTCATACTCGGTCTTCATGCAAACCAGTTGGAGCTGCAGCCTAGTTGGGGCGACTCCCCAAAACCCCTACCAGTTCTGCCCCCTACCCTGGTTCCCATGCTTGCCAGTATGCACTGCAGGCTTGTCCAGTCTGTCCCACATCCCAAGTAGCTCTCGCACACGTCAATGGACATTGAAGCCTGGTTCAACCCAACCAACCTATTATCCAGCCCATACACCCACTGGCAGGTGCCTTTCTGTCAAGCTACCCCTGCTCCTAGCCTGGGTTTTGTGCTGTCCAGTGAGGGTGGTAACCCTGAGGGAGGTGCCCACTATTTCCCTACTAGGCCACACCCACTTCTAGAGTATGCAGTCTCCAGGTAGTTTTGGCATTTGACTTGTCAGAATTGGCTCCTAGTACCAGCCTCTGCCAGCTAACGCTGTGGCTAAGCCCAAACACCCCTCAACCCACTCTAATTTTAACTTGCACCAGTCAGAACAGTCAGCTCACAGTGAGGCCCACAGGTGCTATAGCCCTGCCTAGTCTGAACTGCCCCCATCCGTATTCACACTTTCCAATGGAAGTAGTTATCCAGCAGGGGTGCCCACGTTCCCCTGTTGGCTTTGCCTCCTCCCTGATTGTCACATGTGCTGGTTGTGTGCTGCAGCCACATCTGGTACGGCTCATCTCACCTTGGCATTACTTGTTGTGTACTGGTATGTGTTGCAACCGAACCTGGCTCGACCCACACTCTGTTCTGGTGCTCGGATTCACCAGAAGGTAATGTGAACAGATTCAGGCTGGTCTGCCCCCAACCCATGCCATGTGTATGCCAGTGGGATAATTTCCATTGCCTGTTTTGGGTTGTTCCCTATTGTGCTTCTTGCGCTTACCTGCATGGGACTGTGTCCTGCCAGAGAAGTTGCCCGGGCTCCTCCACCAGAACCTGTCCCAATGCCAGTTTTCGCGCAAACCAGTGGGTCCATGAGCCAGCACTACTCAGTTCGCCTGCTATCCTAGGAGGAACAGTGGCTTTTTACTGCCTGGCCTCCGACCCAAGCTGGTTCTTGTTGTTGGATATTTCAACCCAGCCATGGCTCTTCCATACCCCTACCAAGCTCACACATGGTTCAGTAAGGGCTGAGACCTAACCTAGTCTGTCACACAACCCTCCCCGGTCCTCCAGAGCACCAGATGGTGTTGGAATTTGGCCTGGCTTGTTGCTTCCCATCCCAGTCCACAATTGTGCCAAGTGAGATTACGATCGTATCCTGATCAGAATGTAGCCTCAGTTCCAGCCCATGCGCTCCTTGGTGGGAAACTCAACCCAGCTAGGGTGCCCTGTTGTTTCCCCAACCGGGCCTCTGCCCTGCCATAGAGCAGGTGTAGGCCGGTGGTTGTTCTGTCTCCGCTTGGCAGAGCCCCTCACTTGTCGTGGCCCCTTGGATGCTGTGGCTTAGTGCCTCTGCCTCACACAGATCAGTATGTGCAAGGACCTACCTGGCATGAGCTGTGCTCCAACCTGATTTGTTGTTACTTGTGAATTAAGGTTTGGTCAGCCCTGCCCCTTCTGTCCCCTTCCAGTGGCAGCCCGGCCCACCCCTCATCCTGTTTAAAGATGCACATTTGGGTGCTGCTGCCTTGACCTACCCTGACTGTTGTGGATTCCTTTACCCATGAGTGATGGCAGATGGCGTGGTCACACCTAGCTTAGACCATTGCAACCCCAGCTTGGGAACTAACCCGGGGGACTTGTATTCCAAAGGGTTGGGCCCACACAACCCCACAGAGCCTACCCCCAGCCCAAGTTCTCTTGTGTGCTGGAGAGTGTCTTGATCCTGCCAAATGTGACCACTCCACAACTCCAACACTCAGTCGGGCAATGGTACCCAACACTGCCAAAGAGGCCCCCATCCATAGCTTCGGTGTGGGCTAGTATATGGTGATTAGTGATGTTCTATACTAATATCCCATCTCTGTATTCATAATTGAGCTGTTGCATCTGTCTTACTAAAATTATCTTCTGGACACTTCCCATAAACCACTAGGTCTTGGTCCCCTTGCCTGCTTATATCTTTCATGACACTGTCACTGAGAATACCCGAAAATTCACTTTGCACCTACACTCAACCTAGTCTTAGTCATGAGTGACCCAGGCAGCAATTACATATCTTGAAAACCCCAGAGTTTGCCCTTCCGGGCGGCCAGAAGGCAAAGCCTGGCACCACTTGGTGCACTGGCCGCCCTGGGGGAGGCCGAGGACTCGTTCACTGCCTTGTGGCAGTGTCTTTGGCGTGAGTCCCCCGCATTGGGTCCGACCCGGCAGGGGCACCCCCCACAGTCGCCACACTGCAGGGAGCGTCAGTTGCCCCCAAGCCCAAGGGCCGAACTCCTCCCAAACTCCCCCAGCCGCATGGTCTTAGCAGCTGGGCGGAGCTAGGAATTTCCACCCAGTTCCCAAGTTCCCTCATGGCGGACTTACCCTGAGGGAAGAGCTCTCTTGGGTCCTGGGGGAGGCCGAGGACTCGTTCACTGCCTTGTGGCAGTGTCTTTGGCGTGAGTCCCCCGCATTGGGTCCGACCCGGCAGGGGCACCCCCCACAGTCGCCACACTGCAGGGAGCGTCAGTTGCCCCCAAGCCCAAGGGCCGAACTCCTAAATCTCCAATTTTAACAATCATCAATTGTTTATAAGTATCATTACTTTCAAGATTTTCAGAAAATGGAAGCTTTATGCCAACACAATAACAAACTTGTTGTGGCTGATTAAAAATAAGGAGATCTTCCACATAAGGTGTTTATGAATGAAAGTCACATGTTGTATTTTAAAAATATACATTGAAATTTTACTTTTGCATTCATTGATCTGTTCATAGAGAAAGAAGTTCATTTGATTTATTATTCATGCAAAATATACAATGAAAAAAACACAGCAAGTAAAACCTACATATTTTTAGTCTAAGACCTGAGGACAAATGAATATGTGCACATTGTGAGTGTGTGTGTCTGTGTGTGTGTGTGTGTCTGCTTGCATGCAACTAAAGGAACAGATAAAGGTTGAGACTCCATGCACTTGGGAAATGGAAATTAATAAATTAAGTGTAATTGTTAGTGAAACCAACAAATTTGTTAGGAAAAAAACAGTGCATACAATTTTATGGAGGATGGCATATATAGGTGACATGCAAGTTTATTCCTCTAATCAAGCTCCAGAAACTCTAATAGACAGAAAATGGTTTCTTACTGATTTCACGTCTTGAGTGAAACTCCTTCTCAATTCTGGATCCCTGAAAACCATCCTAATCTTGCAATGTTGTCAGCATTGCTGTCCCTTGAGGCAGATTCACTTATCTTACCAACTAAGGCTTCAGATTCAGCTGATACCCTGTAAGGAACGGGTATCAGCCGTCAATCTAGATAATGAGACTTGTACCTTGAAAAAATATTATCAACTTCATATGTAAAATCATTATTATCTTTTTATATATAAGCATGGAAAATGTACACACTCAAAAAATACTACTTCAAAGGGAGGGAAAAGGGCTATTTTAATAGAGAAATGGAAGTGGATGAGAAGTTGTTTTATTTGATGTTCATTCAGTTCACCGGAATATCCTTGAGGAGGGTTTTAGGCTGGCTCTGGCTGAGGATGGATCTAAGTTTGGAGACTAAAGGGGGAGAGAAGTTTAAAGATTCATCAAGCCTGTGTGGTAGAGTGGTTTAGCAAGCTAACCGTCTGCTTGGAGCACTGGCGTGTGAGAGCCAGTTTGGGTCCGGTTGTTTCACTCTTGATCCAACTTCCTGCTTATGGATTGGGAAAGCAACAGAAGAGAGCCACTTCTTCAGCTCCTGCACCCATGTGGGAGAACCAGAAGAAACTTCAGGCTTCAGATCATTACGTCCACTTGAAGACTGAATTAGAGACTGAAAGATCTCTTTCTCTCTCCTTAAGTTTGTGAGATTTGACTTATGGTTTTCATAGATTAACAAGGAAGAGATATACAAATCTCGTGTGATTCACATGAGCAAATAATATGCACAGAAGCAATACTTTCTGGGAGCCCAGCTTGAGAGTTTCACACTTGTTGCTGTTTTATAGGAACACTAGATAAAGTAAACTTAAGCAGGCTATCACGGTATGATTAACAGTCGGCTCTAGGGACCATTCTCTTTCCAGTGCCAAGCTAGTAATTCATTTTCACTCTTTCTTTTAGACAATAAATTAATGTGTGTTAATATAAACATTACTGGGATGAAGCAAAAAGAGCCAGATAATTGAGTAATTGTATATAACATCTGACATTCTCAATTCAATGAAAAATGTGATTTGCAGAGGACTTACAGTAGGATATGCTAGTTCCTGTGAGGAAAGTAAATTGCTTAACTATTTCTCTAAATTGATAACTAAACAACCACATTAAAAAAATGTGTCTATTTATGAGAGAGAGAGAGAGGGAGAGAGAGAGATTCCATGCACTAATTCCCTCCCCAAATGGCTATAATGACTGGTGCTGGTTCAGCCTAAGCTGGCAGCTGGTATCTTCCTCCATCAGAGACATGAACTGGCCCCCAAATGGGATTGTAGTGTCAATGGCAGATGATTAGCCAACCATGCCTCCATGTCAATCTCCTAAAATCCCTATTTATTTATGCACTATCTACTTAATCTTAAATTTGTCCTTTATATTTAGTAAGCAAGTAGGCTAATGAGGCTCACATAATTCACCACATTACAATGGAAATGGAAATGGAATGGATGTCCTTCCAAGTACGGGGCTTCCTTAGAACTCAGGAGTTAGGGAGAAGATATAAACCTAAAGCAATCTGGGAAGTTTCCTTCAGGCATATTTAATTTTGCCCTTTGACGTATCTTTTGAGAAGCAAACTCTGCAGAAACGACTCCCTGAACCACAAGCTAGCAAGCCTCATAAACCAATTGAAGGAAAACTAAAGACAAATAGTCCTCTAAGCTTACTGTTAAACAATATAGAAGTAAAAGAAGATTCCTATCAGTTTTGTTGTAAATTAGAGAATGAGTGAAGTCTACTTATGATTTTAGCAACAGCAAACAAAAGTACAGACAATGTTACTCATTCAAGTTTGATATTATGATTCGATTTTTTCTTCTGTTAAGAGGTGTAGTAACAGAGCAAAGAAAAAATGAATGAATCCCCAGTTCACACAGTCTCCATCTGGGGAGCGGAGCTGATGGATCTATATAAAATGGAAAATGTAAGATGCCTAACTGAAAGTTTCCAGCTTAAATATTGGGTGGAGTGGGTGTTTTGAAAAGTTATTCAATGTGAAAGTCATAGCTATTGATTATCACAACATTAGGGTGTCATTCATACTATTAAAAGCATTGAAAAGTAACAAGAGAAGCAAACTGATTAAGATGACACCCATTGTTTCTGCTTTCCATGCATTACGTCCGGCTTCTGCTTCAGCATAGTGTGTGACCGCGTGTATGTATTCTGCTTCACTTCAGTCCAAGTGATCGTGATTGCTTACAACTCCATAATCAAAAAAACAAAGGATGGAGTACCTATGACTGGTAATGCTTGAGTAATGGTTGGCATCCATCCATTGGGGAAGATGCGATCATCATGGAAACCATACTGTCAATAGAGGCAAATGGTCACATCGTGTACAACTGGACATTTCTGAGGCAGTCACTACATCCGTGCCAATTCTGTCTGTCCCCATGTACGCAGGTGTTAAGTATGACAGATACATCACCAAAAGATGTGAACACAGCTGTCCTTCTCATAACATAGATATTGAGTATGGACATGCCTGTCATCAGACAATTGAAAACATTGAAAATAATACATCGACCCGTTGCGCTCACTTGGGGAGTGAATCATCGGACGGAAGATCTTCCTCTCTGTCTCTCCTCTCTGTATATCTGCCTTTCCAATAAAAAATAATAAAAATAAATCTTTAAAAAAAAAAGAAAAGAATACAAATTCGTAACAAATTGAAAATGGGATCATATATAAGAAATATTTCAATTAGCAGATATCGAAGTGTTTTATTTTTATTGTGCTCTCTTGGAGTATGTGTTGGTTTTCATATAATTCATTATGGAACTTGGATCTTGGAACAGGTTCTGGTTATCTACTATACTTTGGTCATCAGTATCTGAACTCCCTTGATACACTGGGTAGTGTATTATGTTAATGGCTTCATAGGCTCCAGTACTATCTTGTATCAGAATCTTGTATCAGAGCATTTCAGATATTTTTCCTTTGTATTTTTTTATTACCAACTTGTAACCATTGAAATAACTCATTAAATACCGAAAACTGCAGTAAATGAAATTGAATCAATGAGATAGAACCTGGTTGTATTAGAGAAGCAAGGGGAATGGCATCTTTAATGGAATAACTTTGAGCTGTGGTACCAACTGTGTACCTCACTGTTCCCTGGTTTTCTTTATTCCCGCTCATTCTGAACTAGTTTTCTTACCTGTCTATGTTTTGAAACACTGATGAAAATCCTTTTAATAAGCTTGTTTTCTGCTGAAATAAGTTAGAATTGATTTTTTTTTTCCTGCCCAGAACTTAAAACTGAAAAATAAACCTTAAGAATTAGAGATTTCTAAGAATAAATTGCATGTGATGCTACTCTTGAAAATTATTTTTCATTCAATGAAAAAATAGAGGCTGATTTTTTATATAGCTTTTCAGAAGTGCAATTCCACTTAGTCCTTTGTAAGTGCTAAAAGATGGAAACAAAAAGATAGACCCACATCTATCACCATACACTAAGATCCAATCTACATGGATAAAAGACCTAAACCTACATCCAGAAACCTTCAAACTCTTGCAAGAAAAGGTAGGAAATACCCTGCAAGACCTAGGAGTAGGTACCAACTTTCTAAGAAGGACACCAAAAGCAATAGCAGTTGAGAACAGAATAAACAAATGGGACCTCATCAAACTAAGAAGCTTCTGTACAGCAAGGGAAACAATCAACAAAGTAAAAAAGCAACCCACAGAGTGGGAGAAGATCTTTGCACACGATATAGACGATAGGGGGCTAATTTCCAGGATATACAAAGAACTTCAAAACAACCAAAAAACCAAAACAAACAAGCCACTCAAGAAATGGGCACGGGAAATGGGCAAACATTTCACAAAGGAACAAGTCCAAATGGCAAACAAACATATGAAAAAATGTTCCAGCTCCCTAGCAATAAGGGAAATCCAAATTAAAACATCGATGAGGTACCACCTAACACCAGTAAGATTGGCCCACATAAACAAGAACACCAACGACGCTTGCTGGCGAGGATGCGGGGAAAAAGGAACCCTACTCCACTGCTGGTGGAGCTGCAAATTGGTACAGCCTTTATGGAAATCAGTCTGGAGAACACTCAAACAACTCAAAATCTGCATACCATATGACCCAGCAATAGCACTCCTAGGAATATATCCAAAACACCTGTTTTACGACAAACCAACATGCATCCCCATGTTCATTGCAGCACAATCAGTAATTGCGAAAACGAAAACATGGAAGCAACCGAAAAGCCCATCAGCAGAAGATTGGATAAGAAAGCTTTGGTTCATCTACTCCATGGAATACTACTCAGCTATTAAAAAAAACAAAATGCAGTTCTTTGTGGCTAAATGGGCACAACTGGAAACTAATGCTAAGGGAAATGAGTGAATCCCAAAAGATTAGATGTTTACCACATGTTTGCCTTGATTTAACCTGTAATTTTTTGTTTGGTTGTTTGTTATTTTTTGAACCTGTCATTGATACTGTCTCAACCCAGATGTTTCGAAGAATGGAACTTGCATTATTTTTAACATATAGTTTACCCAATACTATGTCAATTAATTCCATAATGTTGTATAATGATACTGAGGCCTTGTTGGGGCTTTTAACTGACTGGATCTTTACTCTGTTAGACCTATCTTCAGACCATAGAAGGTCTCCCCAAGAGGCCACTGAACTTATCTGGACAATAAGACGCTGAACTTTATGCTAGGCATGTGTTTGCAAGCAATGAATCTCAACTGAACTTGAACTATGGTTATGCAACAAGGTGGAGGAATCCACCATGGGGGGAGGGGTATGGGAGGGGTGGGGGGGATCCCCAGCGCCTATAAAACTGTACTACATAATATAATGTAAGCAACAATAAAAAAAAAAAGAGAGTATTAAAAAAAAAAAAAAAACATTAATTGAGTGACCAAAGGGTGCATGACTCCTTTAGATGTTGCAAAAAAAAAAAAAAAA
>NW_024466022.1:0-27088 GCF_017591425.1 Ochotona curzoniae
ATCTCAGTGGTCGGCCCCGATAAGCCACGCCCACCGGGCCTCCGCGCCACGCCCCCTCCGGGCCGCTCTAGCCGCACGTTCCGGCCTCTCGGTGGCGCTGCGGCCGCGGCGTGGACGGGTGCTCCTGTGGACGCCGTCCGCTGCCGGTGCCGCTCGTCCCGCCCCTGGGCGCCGCGGGAAGCCTGCTTGGCCCCGGGCCGGGCGCTGCCCCTGCCTCGCCTCAGGCAGCCCCGCGCGGGTCGCTCCTGGCCCGGGGCCGAACCTCCTTCCTCAGGGATTTCCTGCTGGCGCCGGGCCTGCGCGGGTCCGGAACCGGGAGCGGGAGGCTGCGGACACCTGCTTCCCGTGGAGCTGGGCCTTCCCACGGAGAGCGCTGCCCCCGGGCAGGGCCGCCCAGACTCCCTGGAGCCGCACCGAGGGCTGGGAACGGGCTGTCCTCGCCGTCCTCCGGTCCACGGCCCGCGGTTCCGGGGTTGGCGGGGCCGTAGGTGCGCGTTCATCCCTGGGGAACGCGGATGGCCCGGGAGAGGTGCGGAGCTGAGCGTCTGTAGCGGCCCGGGCCCACGAAGGGGGCTTGAACCCTGTCAGCTGGACGTGTCCGCAGGCCGGCAGGACCCTGCACGGCCACAGCCCCTCGCCCCTTCCGGGACCCTGGGCTCCCGGGGCGCTCGGTGGACCTTGGCCAGGTTGGGGAGACATGGCGGGGCCCTCCTGCAGGTGCGGCGGGCCCGGTGACGGGCTGCACTCTAGGCCAGCGTGGTGACCACGCCACCTCACCTCTCCCCCCGGAGATGGGCGCATCTCCTAGCTGAGCAGTGGCCCAGGCCGGTGCCCTCGGTGCCCTCAGACGGGGCTCTGCTTTGGGCACTACCAGCAAGGTCAGGCAAGGATTCTGGGGGGCTGGTCCCCCTCATCCTGGGGGAGGCAGCGTTTCCCCAGGGGCCGGGCCCAGGGGTCCCTGCAGCACAAGAGGGGGTGCCCCGCCCAGGAGCCTCTTCACGCCCCCTTCTGCAAGCCGCTTTCTCTCCGCCCGAGACAGGCGTGTTGGAGCTGTTTCAGTTCTGGGAGCAGGGAGGGCCTGTCTGCTTTTCTTTGCAACGGATACCCAGCCCTGCACGCGGTCCCTGGCCTTGGCCTTGGCCTCCTCACACCCCCATTCGCCTGGCAGCTGCAGGCATGGCGTGGTGGCCAGGGCCTGTGGGGCGGGAGCTGCTGCATCCCGGGGGACTGTGTGGCAGGCCCTGGTCTCCTTCCCGTGCCCTCCGCTCGTAACTGCCGCCTCACCCTGTGGCTGGTGTCCACTCTGGGCCTGAGAGGAGGCCCCTGGAGTCCTGGCTGCCCTCCACACTGGCCCCTCTCACCCTCCTGGCACCTCTGCCCTCTGTGCTGCCCCGGGGCAGAGCTGGGCTGGGTTGGTCACGGCTGTGCTGAGGCTCTGAGTTGCAGCAACCAGGAGGGCGCCGGCAGTGTCCAGCTGGGTGCCCCTCCTGCCCAGAGCCCTGGGGTCGCCTGCCGGGCAGACTGGCAGCCTCCCAGCTTCTGAGAACGCGAGAGCCTAGAGGATGTGCAGGCGTTGCGGGGACCCCAGCTCCTGCGAACGCGGGCTGATGTGGCCGGTGACGGGGCTGCGTTCTTTAAGATCTGCCGCACGTGGGCGTGCAGGTGGCATGCGGGCAGCGTCCTGGGACAGCAGCTCTCCAGGGCACCCAGGGGGTCCCACTGGGCACTGGACTGCTAGGAGGAGGTGCCAGAGTCGGGCCAGTGCGGGGTTGGCCCTTCATCTGTGTGTCAGTGTGTGAGGTGGGTGCCTATGCGCACGCATGTGTGTCCAGCTGGTGGCGGAGGGGCCTTCCAGGCAGCGGTGTAGCTTCCATCTGGGAGTGGGAGGCTGCCATGGGGATGTCACCTCCCGGCTCAAGGTGGCCACTGGAAGGGGCAAGGGGGAGGAGAGGGAGGTGGCATCCCTGGGCAGCGAGGACCTGCTGGGGGGTGCTGCTGCCAGGCCCCTTCCCCTGCTGTCCATGGCCCGCAGTACCCACTGTGGCCTCCCTGGTGGACTGGCTGGGGTCCCCCTGGGGCTGAAGGTCCCTAGACACACAGAGCAGACGGGTGGGGTGAGAAGCCAAGACCGTTTATTCTCCAGAGGGACCAGGGGCCTGGGGCCATGGGGGGAGGGCAGGGCTGGCCAGGTTTACAGGGCGCT
This sequence comes from Ochotona curzoniae, assembly GCF_017591425.1. Classification (NCBI taxonomy): domain Eukaryota; kingdom Metazoa; phylum Chordata; class Mammalia; order Lagomorpha; family Ochotonidae; genus Ochotona; species Ochotona curzoniae. The sequence continues at coordinate 2,204 of NW_024466022.1, forward strand.
TTGCTCAAAGGCTGCCAAAGAGGCTGAGCAGCAGGGCTGGGACCAGCACGTGTGCCAGGCTGCTCAGGGGGCCTGCTGCCCTGCTGCCCGGTGGGTCCTGTGACCCTGGCCTGTGCCAGGGCGGGACATTGCACAGCATCGACTGGCAGCAGGTCACGGTCAGCTGGGTCCCTTGCACCGTCCTGCTGATGGGCTGGCAGGTGTCTGTGCACCACGTGGAGTAGGTGGTCAGGAGCCCTGACCCTGGGCAAGGGAGCAGAGGGGCTGCTGAGGTCATGGTGGGCAGCTCCCAGGTGTGCAGGGGGCCAGGGGCAGGGCTGGAGTGGGGTGGGTAGGGCTGGGGTGGGGCAGGGCTGGGTGGGCCAAGGGCAGGGCAGGGCTGGGGCAGGGGGCAGGGCTGGGTGGGGCAGGGGGCAGGGCAGGGCCAGGGGCAGGGCTGGGTGGGCCAAGGGCAGGACAGGGCAGGGCAGGGCTGGGTGGGCCAAGGGCAGGACAGGACAGGGCAGGGCTGGGTGGGCCAAGGGCAGGACAGGACAGGGCAGGGCTGGGTGGCCAGGGGCAGGGCTGGGTGGGCCAAGGGCAGGGCAGGACAGGGCAGGGCAGGGCTGGGTGGCCAGGGGCAGGGCTGGGTGGGCCAAGGGCAGGACAGGGCAGGGCAGGGCTGGGTGGTCAGGGGCAGGGCTGGGTGGGCCAAGGGCAGGACAGGACAGGGCAGGGCAGGGCTGGGGCAGGGCTGGGTGGCCAGGGGCAGGGCTCACCGGTGTTGCCGTGGGTGATGAAGGTGGTACAGTAGTGCTGGCTGTGGGCGCAGCTCTGCGTGTGGCTGCAGCGTTCCTCCCGCTGTAAGGACTGGCAGCTGTAGCACTGGAGCCGTGCTGCGGGCAGGAGAGGGGCTCGGGCCAAGGCCCTGCGGTGTCCTGGGGAGGGGCCGCCCCGACTCTCGCCCCAGGACCCCAGCCCACCCTCCCCAGGGACCCTGTGCTCCTGGCACCACTGCCCCTCCCTCCCCGAGTGGCGGCTGAGAGTCAAGGTCAGAGTGAGGGCGTTGGCGAGGGTGGGTACCTCCGTCCCTGCTGCCAGGGCCAGCGCCGGCCTCCTCCTCCTCCTCCTCTTCATCATCGTAGCCGTCCAGCCCCACGTCGTCATCGTCCTTGTCCTCCTGCGCCCACCCTCTCCCTGGCCAGGCAGGACAGCTGTGAAGCCCGTGTCCCCAGCCCGACTCAGCCCTGCCCTCCTCACCTGCAGCCCGGTGCGGTTTGCTGTGCTCGCCACCCACAGCAGCTGCTCTGGGCGGTCCCCTCGCACAGCCCCTGCCATCTGCCCTGCCCGCCAGAGGCACAGAGCAGGCCACCAAGGTCTGGACACAAAACAGACCCCTCCCCTCTCCTCCCCGATTCCCGCTCTGAGCCTGGGGTCCCTGGAAATCCCCGACCCCCACCACCCGCACCTGGCTGCCGGCACAGCAGCAGGGCCAGCACCACGACCCCCAGCGCCTTCATGCTGCTGGACGTGCGAGTGGCTGGCTTGAGGTGCTGGGTCAGCAAGTGGGCCAGAGGGCACCGTCCAGGGCTTCCCACGCCCCCACCGGCTGCAGCAAGGAACAATGGCCCCAGCACCGTCCCCAGCTGCGGGCGCCAGGCGGGGGACGCCGCCGCTTCCCTCCAGGACCTCTGGGGCCACAGGGGAAGAGCACGTCACTGCGGCCAGCCCTGTGGTCCTGTCCACCTGGACGCCCCACCCTGCGCGGGCTGCTGGAGGTGGGTATGGGTGTCCAGGCCTCAGCCCTCACCCACCCACCCTGGCTCTCGTGTGGCCAGCCCCTGGCTACCCACCGCTGCAGGCTGGCGCCTGTCCCCCAGCGCAGTCCCTCTTACACCCTGGCTGTGTGACAAGGCTGTCCGGATTGGGTCCTGTGTCTCCTGTGATCTGGAGGGGCGCTGGCTGGGAGAGCCCGGAGTGGTCCCCAGGCTCAGACCAGCCGCTTCATTTGTCTGTCAGTGGCGGGGCCGGGAGCAGAAGCCCAGCCTAGCTCCTGCTGGGCCTAGCTCTGGGTCCCCAACCCTCGGTCCGTGGCCTCAGCTCCTCGTTGGGGTGTGGTGGCCATCCACAGCTCAGGGCAGTGCCCAGGGCGGGACGCCGCCCTCTGGCGGCTGGCTGGAACGGTGTGCCCCCGACACCCCAGAGGCCACTGCCCCTCAATTGCCCTCAAGACTGCTCAGCCCTCAGTTGTCCTGCTGTCCCCACCCTGGCCAGCCCTGCAGTCCGGCTGAACTTCCAGCAGGTGCCCTGGCTGCCCCGCCCCGTGCCCACCATCCACCTCCCCCCACCCTGCTCTGGTCCAGGCTGTGGGAGATACTCCAGGAAGGCCCCTGACTCCGAGCAGGCCTACACCTGCTGGGCTGCTTCCGCAGGGGTCTACAGGGGCCAGTCACCCCTTGCCCGGCCCCACTCGGCTCTGCGCCTCGTCACACCCAGCTAGGTGCCACTGCCTCACCTGCCCTCCCTCTCCTGGAGTCTAGCCTGGCTCCTCATTGGCTCAAACTGCAGTGTCCTGGCCAGAACCGCTCCTGTGAATTGCCCAGCAAAGACTAATAGTATAGTCACCACCCCATTGCTGCTGCTTGGGTGTACCTGCATCTGTCTCCACCTGATCTGGGGCCACAGTGCCACCAGGACCTGGTGGCCAGCCTTGCAGACAACGAGGTCCAGCCACATGGCCTACGCATGCCCCACCCTTCCCTCACTAGCACTTGTGGTCCCTTGGCCTGGCCTCTGGGGACCCACAGGCCGGATCTCCCCAGGAAGGCAGGCAGCGTGACACCAGGGTGGGGACACGCCTGGGAACGGGGCGGCCCCTTGGAGCCTGAGAGAGCTGGTTCCTGGGGACGGGTCCCGTAGGGGCCACGTGGCTTTGTGCAGTGCGGGCAGAGGCTGGGTTAAGGCGTCCCCCGCCGTCTTCCTCTGGTGTCACGGGTCTAGCTCGGCTTTCCGTACAGGCGGTGCTGTGGGCACCCAGGGAGCGGACCAGCAGATGGAAGCGGACTCCTCCCTGCCGCTCTGCTGCTCACATCAACAGGTCGCTAGGCAGAAGGCAGAGAACTGAGTGACACCGCACCTCGCGGGCTGGGTGCCGCATTTCCTGGTGCGGAGGCCCTGACTCCAAGCCGTGTGTCCCTCCTTGGGACGGGGCATACAGACGGGGGTGGGGGATGCTTCCTGGAGCCTGATGCCACCAGGGGCTGGAAGGGCTGGACACAGCCTCCTCTGGGCAGGAGTGGGGCCCTGCCCACAGCCTAGCTGACAGCAGAGCTCCTGGCCTGGAGGGCTTGCTTCTGCCCTGCTGTGTGGCCCCTGGCTGACCTGGAGGGACGGCGGGGCCCGGGGCTGACCTGGAGGGACGGGAGGCCCGGGGCTGACCTGGAGGGACGGAGGGGCCCGGGGCTGACCTGGAGGGATGGCGGGGCCCAGGGCTGACCTGGAGGGACGGGAGGCCCGGGGCTGACCTGGAGGGACGGCGGGGCCCGGGGCTGCCAGGCGCCAAGCCCGTCTCTGAGCCCCTGGGACAGGTGTGCGTCCTCTTGACTTGCCTGTGTCCCTGTCACAGCAGGAAGCTCAGGTCACATCTCTAAATGTCCCTCTGTCCCCAGGGTCTGTCTGCTGCTTCTGTCCAGCTTTAAGATTTCATTTTTAATTAAAGAAATATATTTTTAAATTTATTTGAAAGGCAGAGCTGCAGAGAGAGATCTCCTTTTCCTGTCCGCTCCCACGTGGCCTCCTCCAGGTGTCCCCTGTGGGTGCAGGGACCCAAGCACTCGGTCCATCTGGTGCTGCTTCCCTGACCTGTAGCAGGGAGCTGGATGGGGAGTGGAGCAGCTGGGGCAGACACCGGCGCCCGCGTGGGATGTCCGTGTCTCAGGTGGAAACCACGCACTGCGCCACGATGCGCCTATACTTTAAAATGAGAACTGGGGTCGTGACGGGGGCTAGGTCAGCTTTAAATCCAGGGCTTTCGTGTAGGCGCGGTGGCCCAGGCTGTCTTAGCTGCGGCCTTCCCAACTGCTGTGCCAGACTCTGCCCTGAGCAGTGACTCTGGGGTTCAGACTGGGCCTGCAGCGCTGTCCTGGGCTGCGGACAGGATTCTGAGGAGTGGGCGTGGCTCTGAAATGTGGGCAGGGCGCTGGTGGGGTGGGACTCTGGTGGGGCGTGGCCCTGTCGGCACCCGGGGTCACCCGGTGCCCGCGGGGGGAATAAGGCCCTTGCCCCTCGCTGCTCCATGTCCTTGGACGCAGTGTGGGCATCAAGGCTGCCTGGAGCTGCTGCCCCCACAGCTGCCCGTCTCCAGCTCGCGTCCCCCAGTCATCAGCTGCCATGATCATTCTTGTTTGGAAAATTCCTGATAGGGTGAAGCTGGCCCACGTGCCTGGGGAGGAAAGCCAAACCGGGGGGAGTCTCTCTCCATGGCAACCAGCCACCGGCAGAGCTGGTGAGCTCAAGGGGCAGCCCCGAGCTGGTCTCGGGCGAGCAGGAGCCAGGCCCGGCCACCACGCAGGTCTGTCCCGCAGCCGAGGCCTCAAGCACAACAGGCTTAGGCCCCTCCCTGCCTGCTCTGGGGTGTTGGTCCGCGGCCTCGGCAGGGACAGGCAGCTGGGCTGAGGGTGGGCACGTGGCAGAGGGGTGAGGATGGGTGGGCACGCGGGGAGGCAGTAGGCTCCTGGTGCCTGACACTCAGGGCATGCCAAGGGCTGTGCAGGGCCAGCAGGAGGCCAGCACTGCCCAGCACGTACACAGAGCAACAGGGAAGGCCAAAGACGGCCTGCCCCCCGAAGGCGGGTGCTAGGGAGGTGGCTGCAGGGCCAGCTGGCACACGGACAGCGAGGCGTGGGCACACTGTGCTGGGGCTGTCTTGCTGGCTGGGCTGGCGTGGATAAGCATGTCTCAGCCGTGTGAGGGGCAGTCACAGCCCCGTTTGCAGATCAGTGCCCATTTAGGAGAGTAAGGGAACGCATAGAGTTTGCATAGAGTAACTCTGTGTGTGGGTGCGTGTGCTGTGCCCTGGTGTACACATGTGTGTGGGGGCTGCGTGTGCTGCACCCTGGTGTACACACGTGTGTGAGGGCTGCGTGTGCTGCACCCTGGTGTACACACGTGTGTGAGGACTGCGTGTGCTGCGCCCTGGTGTACACACGTGTGGGGGGTGCGTGTGCTGGTCCCTGGTGTACACGTGTGTGAGGGCTGCGTGTGCTGGTCCCTGGTGTACACACGTGTGTGAGGACTGCGTGTGCTGGTCCCTGGTGTACACACGTGTGTGAGGGCTGCGTGTGCTGGTCCCTGGTGTACACACGTGTGTGTGGGTGCGTGTGCTGGTCCCTGGTGTACACACGTGTGTGGGGGCTGCGTGTGCTGGTCCCTGGTGTACACGTGTGGGGGCTGCGTGTGCTGAGCCCTGGTGTACACACGTGTGTGGGGGCTGCGTGTGCTGCACCCTGGTGTACACGTGTGTGTGAGGACTGCGTGTGCTGGTCCCTGGTGTACACACGTGTGTGAGGGCTGCGTGTGCTGTGCCCTGGTGTACACACGTGTGTGGGGCTGCGTGTGCTGGTCCCTGGTGTACACACGTGTGTGAGGGCTGCGTGTGCTGGTCCCTGGTGTACACGTGTGTGTGGGGGCTGCGTGTGCTGCACCCTGGTGTACACACGTGTGTGAGGGCTGCGTGTGCTGGTCCCTGATGTACACACGTGTGTGGGGGCTGCGTGTGCTGTGCCCTGGTGTACACACGTGTGTGAGGGTGCATGTGCTGCACCCTGGTGTACACACGTGTGTGAGGGTGCGTGTGCTGCGCCCTGGTGTACACACGTGTGTGGGGGCTGCGTGTGCTGCACCCTGGTGTACACACGTGTGTGGGGGCTGCGTGTGCTGCGCCCTGGTGTACACACGTGTGTGGGGGCTGCGTGTGCTGCACCCTGGTGTACACGTGTGGGGGGTGCATGTGCTGGTCCCTGGTGTACACACGTGTGTGGGGTGCGTGTGCTTGTCCCTGGTGTACACACGTGTGTGGGGGCTGCGTGTGCTGGTCCCTGGTGTACACACGTGTGTGAGGGCTGCGTGTGCTGGTCCCTGGTGTACACACGTGTGTGAGGGCTGCGTGTGCTGCGCCCTGGTGTACACACGTGTGTGAGGGCTGCGTGTGCTGCACCCTGGTGTACACGTGTGTGTGAGGACTGCGTGTGCTGGTCCCTGGTGTACACACGTGTGTGGGGGCTGCGTGTGCTGGTCCCTGGTGTACACGTGTGGGGGCTGCGTGTGCTGTGCCCTGGTGTACACACGTGTGTGGGGGCTGCGTGTGCTGCACCCTGGTGTACACGTGTGTGTGAGGACTGCGTGTGCTGGTCCCTGGTGTACACACGTGTGTGGGGTGCGTGTGCTGGTCCCTGGTGTACACACGTGTGTGAGGGCTGCGTGTGCTGTGCCCTGGTGTACACACGTGTGTGGGGCTGCGTGTGCTGGTCCCTGGTGTACACACGTGTGTGAGGGCTGCGTGTGCTGTGCCCTGGTGTACACAGGTGTGTGGGGGCTGCGTGTGCTGCACCCTGGTGTACACACGTGTGTGAGGGCTGCGTGTGCTGGTCCCTGGTGTACACATGTGTGTGGGGGCTGCGTGTGCTGGTCCCTGGTGTACACACGTGTGGGGGGTGCGTGTGCTGGTCCCTGGTGTACACACGTGTGTGGGGGCTGCGTGTGCTGTGCCCTGGTGTACACACGTGTGTGAGGGCTGCGTGTGCTGGTCCCTGATGTACACACGTGTGTGGGGGCTGCGTGTGCTGTGCCCTGGTGTACACACGTGTGTGAGGGTGCATGTGCTGCACCCTGGTGTACACACGTGTGTGGGGGTGCGTGTGCTGCGCCCAGGTGTACACACGTGTGTGAGGGTGCGTGTGCTGCGCCCTGGTGTACACACGTGTGTGGGGGCTGCGTGTGCTGCACCCTGGTGTACACACGTGTGTGGGGGTGCGTGTGCTGCGCCCTGGTGTACACACGTGTGTGGGGGCTGCGTGTGCTGCACCCTGGTGTACACGTGTGGGGGGTGCATGTGCTGGTCCCTGGTGTACACACGTGTGTGGGGTGCGTGTGCTTGTCCCTGGTGTACACACGTGTGTGGGGGCTGCGTGTGCTGGTCCCTGGTGTACACACGTGTGTGAGGGCTGCGTGTGCTGGTCCCTGGTGTACACACGTGTGTGGGGGCTGCGTGTGCTGGTCCCTGGTGTACACACGTGTGTGGGGGCTGCGTGTGCTGCACCCTGGTGTACACGTGTGTGTGAGGACTGCGTGTGCTGGTCCCTGGTGTACACACGTGTGTGGGGGCTGCGTGTGCTGGTCCCTGGTGTACACGTGTGGGGGCTGCGTGTGCTGTGCCCTGGTGTACACACGTGTGTGGGGGCTGCGTGTGCTGCACCCTGGTGTACACGTGTGTGTGAGGACTGCGTGTGCTGGTCCCTGGTGTACACACGTGTGTGGGGTGCGTGTGCTGGTCCCTGGTGTACACACGTGTGTGAGGGCTGCGTGTGCTGTGCCCTGGTGTACACACGTGTGTGGGGCTGCGTGTGCTGGTCCCTGGTGTACACACGTGTGTGAGGGCTGCGTGTGCTGTGCCCTGGTGTACACACGTGTGTGGGGGCTGCGTGTGCTGCACCCTGGTGTACACACGTGTGTGAGGGCTGCGTGTGCTGGTCCCTGGTGTACACACGTGTGGGGGGTGCGTGTGCTGTGCCCTGGTGTACACGTGTGTGGGGGTGCGTGTGCTGGTCCCTGGTGTACACACGTGTGTGGGGGCTGCGTGTGCTGGTCCCTGGTGTACACACGTGTGTGGGGGCTGCGTGTGCTGCACCCTGGTGTACACACGTGTGTGGGGGCTGCGTGTGCTGTGCCCTGGTGTACACACGTGTGTGGGGGCTGCGTGTGCTGTGCCCTGGTGTACACAAGTGTGTGGGGGCTGCGTGTGCTGCACCCTGGTGTACACGTGTGGGGGGTGCATGTGCTGGTCCCTGGTGTACACACGTGTGGGGGGTGCGTGTGCTTGTCCCTGGTGTACACACGTGTGTGGGGGCTGCGTGTGCTGGTCCCTGGTGTACACACGTGTGTGAGGGCTGCGTGTGCTGGTCCCTGGTGTACACACGTGTGTGGGGGCTGCGTGTGCTGGTCCCTGGTGTACACACGTGTGTGAGGGCTGCGTGTGCTGGTCCCTGGTGTACACACGTGTGTGGGGGCTGCGTGTGCTGCACCCTGGTGTACACGTGTGTGTGAGGACTGCGTGTGCTGGTCCCTGGTGTACACACGTGTGGGGGGTGCGTGTGCTGGTCCCTGGTGTACACACGTGTGTGAGGGCTGCGTGTGCTGTGCCCTGGTGTACACACGTGTGTGGGGCTGCGTGTGCTGGTCCCTGGTGTACACACGTGTGTGAGGGCTGCGTGTGCTGTGCCCTGGTGTACACACGTGTGTGGGGGCTGCGTGTGCTGCACCCTGGTGTACACACGTGTGTGAGGGCTGCGTGTGCTGGTCCCTGGTGTACACATGTGTGTGGGGGCTGCGTGTGCTGGTCCCTGGTGTACACACGTGTGGGGGGTGCGTGTGCTGGTCCCTGGTGTACACACGTGTGTGGGGGCTGCGTGTGCTGTGCCCTGGTGTACACACGTGTGTGAGGGCTGCGTGTGCTGGTCCCTGATGTACACACGTGTGTGGGGGCTGCGTGTGCTGTGCCCTGGTGTACACACGTGTGTGAGGGTGCATGTGCTGCACCCTGGTGTACACACGTGTGTGAGGGTGCGTGTGCTGCGCCCTGGTGTACACACGTGTGTGGGGGCTGCGTGTGCTGCACCCTGGTGTACACACGTGTGTGGGGGTGCGTGTGCTGCGCCCTGGTGTACACACGTGTGTGGGGGCTGCGTGTGCTGCACCCTGGTGTACACACGTGTGTGGGGGTGCGTGTGCTGTGCCCTGGTGTACACACGTGTGTGGGGGCTGCGTGTGCTGCACCCTGGTGTACACGTGTGTGTGAGGACTGCGTGTGCTGGTCCCTGGTGTACACACGTGTGTGGGGGCTGCGTGTGCTGGTCCCTGGTGTACACACGTGTGTGAGGGCTGCGTGTGCTGGTCCCTGGTGTACACGTGTGGGGGCTGCGTGTGCTGTGCCCTGGTGTACACACGTGTGTGGGGGCTGCGTGTGCTGCACCCTGGTGTACACGTGTGTGTGAGGACTGCGTGTGCTGGTCCCTGGTGTACACACGTGTGTGGGGTGCGTGTGCTGGTCCCTGGTGTACACACGTGTGTGAGGGCTGCGTGTGCTGTGCCCTGGTGTACACACGTGTGTGGGGCTGCGTGTGCTGGTCCCTGGTGTACACACGTGTGTGAGGGCTGCGTGTGCTGTGCCCTGGTGTACACAGGTGTGTGGGGGCTGCGTGTGCTGCACCCTGGTGTACACACGTGTGTGAGGGCTGCGTGTGCTGGTCCCTGGTGTACACACGTGTGTGAGGGCTGCGTGTGCTGTGCCCTGGTGTACACACGTGTGTGGGGGCTGCGTGTGCTGCACCCTGGTGTACACACGTGTGTGAGGGCTGCGTGTGCTGGTCCCTGGTGTACACATGTGTGTGGGGGCTGCGTGTGCTGGTCCCTGGTGTACACACGTGTGTGGGGGCTGCGTGTGCTGCACCCTGGTGTACACGTGTGTGTGAGGACTGCGTGTGCTGGTCCCTGGTGTACACACGTGTGGGGGGTGCGTGTGCTGGTCCCTGGTGTACACACGTGTGTGGGGGCTGCGTGTGCTGTGCCCTGGTGTACACACGTGTGTGGGGGCTGCGTGTGCTGGTCCCTGGTGTACACGTGTGGGGGCTGCGTGTGCTGTGCCCTGGTGTACACGTGTGTGTGAGGACTGCGTGTGCTGGTCCCTGGTGTACACACGTGTGTGGGGTGCGTGTGCTGGTCCCTGGTGTACACACGTGTGTGAGGGTGCATGTGCTGCACCCTGGTGTACACACGTGTGTGAGGGTGCGTGTGCTGCACCCTGGTGTACACACGTGTGTGGGGGTGCGTGTGCTGCGCCCTGGTGTACACACGTGTGTGGGGGCTGCGTGTGCTGCACCCTGGTGTACACGTGTGGGGGGTGCATGTGCTGGTCCCTGGTGTACACACGTGTGTGGGGTGCGTGTGCTTGTCCCTGGTGTACACACGTGTGTGGGGGCTGCGTGTGCTGGTCCCTGGTGTACACACGTGTGTGAGGGCTGCGTGTGCTGGTCCCTGGTGTACACACGTGTGTGGGGTGCGTGTGCTGGTCCCTGGTGTACACACGTGTGTGAGGGCTGCGTGTGCTGTGCCCTGGTGTACACACGTGTGTGGGGGCTGCGTAGCTGCACCCTGGTGTACACACGTGTGTGAGGGCTGCGTGTGCTGGTCCCTGGTGTACACACGTGTGTGGGGGCTGCGTGTGCTGGTCCCTGGTGTACACACGTGTGGGGGGTGCGTGTGCTGGTCCCTGGTGTACACACGTGTGTGGGGGCTGCGTGTGCTGTGCCCTGGTGTACACACGTGTGGGGGGGCTGCGTGTGCTGGTCCCTGATGTACACACGTGTGTGGGGGCTGCGTGTGCTGTGCCCTGGTGTACACGTGTGTGTGAGGACTGCGTGTGCTGGTCCCTGGTGTACACACGTGTGTGGGGGCTGCGTGTGCTGCACCCTGGTGTACACACGTGTGTGAGGGTGCGTGTGCTGCGCCCTGGTGTACACACGTGTGTGGGGGCTGCGTGTGCTGCACCCTGGTGTACACACGTGTGTGGGGGCTGCGTGTGCTGCGCCCTGGTGTACACACGTGTGTGAGGGCTGCGTGTGCTGGTCCCTGGTGTACACGTGTGTGGGGGTGCGTGTGCTGGTCCCTGGTGTACACGTGTGTGGGGTGCATGTGCTGGTCCCTGGTGTACACACGTGTGTGGGGTGCGTGTGCTTGTCCCTGGTGTACACACGTGTGTGGGGGCTGCGTGTGCTGGTCCCTGGTGTACACACGTGTGTGAGGGCTGCGTGTGCTGGTCCCTGGTGTACACACGTGTGTGAGGGCTGCGTGTGCTGCGCCCTGGTGTACACGTGTGTGAGGGCTGCGTGTGCTGGTCCCTGGTGTACACACGTGTGTGTGGGTGCGTGTGCTGGTCCCTGGTGTACACACGTGTGTGGGGGCTGCGTGTGCTGGTCCCTGGTGTACACGTGTGGGGGCTGCGTGTGCTGAGCCCTGGTGTACACACGTGTGTGGGGGCTGCGTGTGCTGCACCCTGGTGTACACGTGTGTGTGAGGACTGCGTGTGCTGGTCCCTGGTGTACACACGTGTGTGAGGGCTGCGTGTGCTGGTCCCTGGTGTACACACGTGTGTGAGGGCTGCGTGTGCTGGTCCCTGGTGTACACACGTGTGTGAGGGCTGCGTGTGCTGCGCCCTGGTGTACACACGTGTGTGAGGGCTGCGTGTGCTGCACCCTGGTGTACACACGTGTGTGGGGGTGCGTGTGCTGGTCCCTGGTGTACACACGTGTGTGAGGGCTGCGTGTGCTGCGCCCTGGTGTACACACGTGTGTGAGGGCTGCGTGTGCTGCACCCTGGTGTACACGTGTGTGTGAGGACTGCGTGTGCTGGTCCCTGGTGTACACACGTGTGTGGGGGCTGCGTGTGCTGGTCCCTGGTGTACACGTGTGGGGGCTGCGTGTGCTGTGCCCTGGTGTACACGTGTGTGTGAGGACTGCGTGTGCTGGTCCCTGGTGTACACACGTGTGTGGGGTGCGTGTGCTGGTCCCTGGTGTACACACGTGTGTGAGGGCTGCGTGTGCTGGTCCCTGGTGTACACACGTGTGTGGGGCTGCGTGTGCTGGTCCCTGGTGTACACACGTGTGTGAGGGCTGCGTGTGCTGTGCCCTGGTGTACACAGGTGTGTGGGGGCTGCGTGTGCTGCACCCTGGTGTACACACGTGTGTGAGGGCTGCGTGTGCTGGTCCCTGGTGTACACATGTGTGTGGGGGCTGCGTGTGCTGGTCCCTGGTGTACACACGTGTGGGGGGTGCGTGTGCTGGTCCCTGGTGTACACACGTGTGTGAGGGCTGCGTGTGCTGCACCCTGGTGTACACACGTGTGTGGGGGCTGCGTGTGCTGTGCCCTGGTGTACACACGTGTGGGGGGGCTGCGTGTGCTGGTCCCTGATGTACACACGTGTGTGGGGGCTGCGTGTGCTGTGCCCTGGTGTACACACGTGTGTGAGGGTGCATGTGCTGCACCCTGGTGTACACACGTGTGTGAGGGTGCGTGTGCTGCGCCCTGGTGTACACACGTGTGTGGGGGCTGCGTGTGCTGCACCCTGGTGTACACACGTGTGTGGGGGTGCGTGTGCTGCACCCTGGTGTACACGTGTGTGTGAGGACTGCGTGTGCTGGTCCCTGGTGTACACGTGTGGGGGCTGCGTGTGCTGCACCCTGGTGTACACACGTGTGTGAGGGTGCGTGTGCTGTGCCCTGGTGTACACACGTGTGTGGGGGCTGCGTGTGCTGCACCCTGGTGTACACGTGTGTGTGAGGACTGCGTGTGCTGGTCCCTGGTGTACACACGTGTGTGGGGTGCGTGTGCTGGTCCCTGGTGTACACACGTGTGTGAGGGCTGCGTGTGCTGTGCCCTGGTGTACACACGTGTGTGGGGCTGCGTGTGCTGGTCCCTGGTGTACACACGTGTGTGAGGGCTGCGTGTGCTGTGCCCTGGTGTACACAGGTGTGTGGGGGCTGCGTGTGCTGCACCCTGGTGTACACACGTGTGTGAGGGCTGCGTGTGCTGGTCCCTGGTGTACACATGTGTGTGGGGGCTGCGTGTGCTGGTCCCTGGTGTACACACGTGTGGGGGGTGCGTGTGCTGGTCCCTGGTGTACACACGTGTGTGGGGGCTGCGTGTGCTGTGCCCTGGTGTACACACGTGTGGGGGGGCTGCGTGTGCTGGTCCCTGATGTACACACGTGTGTGGGGGCTGCGTGTGCTGTGCCCTGGTGTACACACGTGTGTGAGGGTGCATGTGCTGCACCCTGGTGTACACACGTGTGTGAGGGTGCGTGTGCTGCGCCCTGGTGTACACACGTGTGTGGGGGCTGCGTGTGCTGCACCCTGGTGTACACACGTGTGTGGGGGTGCGTGTGCTGCGCCCTGGTGTACACACGTGTGTGGGGGCTGCGTGTGCTGCACCCTGGTGTACACGTGTGGGGGGTGCATGTGCTGGTCCCTGGTGTACACACGTGTGTGGGGTGCGTGTGCTTGTCCCTGGTGTACACACGTGTGTGGGGGCTGCGTGTGCTGGTCCCTGGTGTACACACGTGTGTGAGGGCAGCGTGTGCTGGTCCCTGGTGTACACGTGTGGGGGCTGCGTGTGCTGTGCCCTGGTGTACACACGTGTGTGGGGGCTGCGTGTGCTGCACCCTGGTGTACACGTGTGTGTGAGGACTGCGTGTGCTGGTCCCTGGTGTACACACGTGTGTGGGGTGCGTGTGCTGGTCCCTGGTGTACACACGTGTGTGAGGGCTGCGTGTGCTGTGCCCTGGTGTACACACGTGTGTGGGGCTGCGTGTGCTGGTCCCTGGTGTACACACGTGTGTGAGGGCTGCGTGTGCTGTGCCCTGGTGTACACACGTGTGTGGGGGCTGCGTGTGCTGCACCCTGGTGTACACACGTGTGTGAGGGCTGCGTGTGCTGGTCCCTGGTGTACACATGTGTGTGGGGGCTGCGTGTGCTGGTCCCTGGTGTACACACGTGTGTGGGGGCTGCGTGTGCTGCACCCTGGTGTACACGTGTGTGTGAGGACTGCGTGTGCTGGTCCCTGGTGTACACACGTGTGGGGGGTGCGTGTGCTGGTCCCTGGTGTACACACGTGTGTGGGGGCTGCGTGTGCTGTGCCCTGGTGTACACACGTGTGGGGGGGCTGCGTGTGCTGGTCCCTGATGTACACACGTGTGTGGGGGCTGCGTGTGCTGGTCCCTGGTGTACACGTGTGGGGGCTGCGTGTGCTGTGCCCTGGTGTACACGTGTGTGTGAGGACTGCGTGTGCTGGTCCCTGGTGTACACACGTGTGTGGGGGCTGCGTGTGCTGCACCCTGGTGTACACACGTGTGTGGGGGTGCGTGTGTTGCGCCCTGGTGTACACACGTGTGTGGGGGCTGCGTGTGCTGCACCCTGGTGTACACGTGTGGGGGGTGCATGTGCTGGTCCCTGGTGTACACACGTGTGTGGGGTGCGTGTGCTTGTCCCTGGTGTACACACGTGTGTGGGGGCTGCGTGTGCTGGTCCCTGGTGTACACACGTGTGTGAGGGCTGCGTGTGCTGGTCCCTGGTGTACACACGTGTGTGGGGTGCGTGTGCTGGTCCCTGGTGTACACACGTGTGTGAGGGCTGCGTGTGCTGTGCCCTGGTGTACACACGTGTGTGGGGGCTGCGTGTGCTGCACCCTGGTGTACACACGTGTGTGAGGGTGCGTGTGCTGGTCCCTGGTGTACACACGTGTGTGGGGGCTGCGTGTGCTGGTCCCTGGTGTACACACGTGTGGGGGGTGCGTGTGCTGGTCCCTGGTGTACACACGTGTGTGGGGGCTGCGTGTGCTGTGCCCTGGTGTACACACGTGTGGGGGGGCTGCGTGTGCTGGTCCCTGATGTACACACGTGTGTGGGGGCTGCGTGTGCTGTGCCCTGGTGTACACACGTGTGTGAGGGTGCATGTGCTGCACCCTGGTGTACACGTGTGTGAGGGTGCGTGTGCTGCGCCCTGGTGTACACACGTGTGTGGGGGCTGCGTGTGCTGCACCCTGGTGTACACACGTGTGTGGGGGCTGCGTGTGCTGCGCCCTGGTGTACACACGTGTGTGAGGGCTGCGTGTGCTGGTCCCTGGTGTACACGTGTGTGGGGGTGCGTGTGCTGGTCCCTGGTGTACACACGTGTGTGGGGTGCATGTGCTGGTCCCTGGTGTACACACGTGTGTGGGGTGCGTGTGCTTGTCCCTGGTGTACACACGTGTGTGAGGGCTGCGTGTGCTGGTCCCTGGTGTACACACGTGTGTGAGGGCTGCGTGTGCTGGTCCCTGGTGTACACGTGTGTGAGGGCTGCGTGTGCTGGTCCCTGGTGTACACACGTGTGTGTGGGTGCGTGTGCTGGTCCCTGGTGTACACACGTGTGTGGGGGCTGCGTGTGCTGGTCCCTGGTGTACACGTGTGGGTGCTGCGTGTGCTGAGCCCTGGTGTACACACGTGTGTGGGGGCTGCGTGTGCTGGTCCCTGGTGTACACGTGTGTGTGAGGACTGCGTGTGCTGGTCCCTGGTGTACACACGTGTGTGAGGGCTGCGTGTGCTGTGCCCTGGTGTACACACGTGTGTGGGGCTGCGTGTGCTGGTCCCTGGTGTACACACGTGTGTGAGGGCTGCGTGTGCTGGTCCCTGGTGTACACGTGTGTGTGGGGGCTGCGTGTGCTGCACCCTGGTGTACACACGTGTGTGAGGGCTGCGTGTGCTGGTCCCTGATGTACACACGTGTGTGAGGGTGCATGTGCTGCGCCCTGGTGTACACACGTGTGTGAGGGTGCATGTGCTGCACCCTGGTGTACACACGTGTGTGAGGGTGCGTGTGCTGCACCCTGGTGTACACACGTGTGTGAGGGTGCGTGTGCTGCGCCCTGGTGTACACACGTGTGTGGGGGCTGCGTGTGCTGCACCCTGGTGTACACGTGTGTGTGAGGACTGCGTGTGCTGGTCCCTGGTGTACACACGTGTGTGGGGTGCGTGTGCTGGTCCCTGGTGTACACACGTGTGTGAGGGCTGCGTGTGCTGTGCCCTGGTGTACACACGTGTGTGGGGCTGCGTGTGCTGGTCCCTGGTGTACACACGTGTGTGAGGGCTGCGTGTGCTGTGCCCTGGTGTACACACGTGTGTGGGGGCTGCGTGTGCTGCACCCTGGTGTACACACGTGTGTGAAGGCTGCGTGTGCTGGTCCCTGGTGTACACATGTGTGTGGGGGCTGCGTGTGCTGGTCCCTGGTGTACACACGTGTGGGGGGTGCGTGTGCTGGTCCCTGGTGTACACACGTGTGTGGGGGCTGCGTGTGCTGTGCCCTGGTGTACACACGTGTGGGGGGGCTGCGTGTGCTGGTCCCTGATGGACACACGTGTGTGGGGGCTGCGTGTGCTGTGCCCTGGTGTACACACGTGTGTGAGGGTGCATGTGTTGCACCCTGGTGTACACACGTGTGTGAGGGTGCGTGTGCTGCGCCCTGGTGTACACACGTGTGTGGGGGCTGCGTGTGCTGCACCCTGGTGTACACACGTGTGTGGGGGTGCGTGTGCTGGTCCCTGGTGTACACACGTGTGTGGGGGCTGCGTGTGCTGGTCCCTGGTGTACACACGTGTGTGGGGGCTGCGTGTGCTGTGCCCTGGTGTACACAAGTGTGTGGGGGGTGCGTGTGCTGGTCCCTGGTGTACACACGTGTGTGGGGGCTGCGTGTGCTGTGCCCTGGTGTACACACGTGTGTGGGGGCTGCGTGTGCTGGTCCCTGGTGTACACGTGTGTGTGAGGACTGCGTGTGCTGGTCCCTGGTGTACACACGTGTGTGGGGTGCGTGTGCTGGTCCCTGGTGTACACACGTGTGTTAGGGCTGCGTGTGCTGGTCCCTGGTGTACACACGTGTGTGAGGGCTGCGTGTGCTGTGCCCTGGTGTACACAGGTGTGTGGGGGCTGCGTGTGCTGGTCCCTGGTGTACACACGTGTGTGAGGGCTGCGTGTGCTGTGCCCTGGTGTACACACGTGTGTGGGGCTGCGTGTGCTGCACCCTGGTGTACACACGTGTGTGAGGGCTGCGTGTGCTGGTCCCTGGTGTACACATGTGTGTGGGGGCTGCGTGTGCTGGTCCCTGGTGTACACACGTGTGTGGGGGTGCATGTGCTGGTCCCTGGTGTACACACGTGTGTGGGGGCTGCGTGTGCTGTGCCCTGGTGTACACACGTGTGGGGGGGCTGCGTGTGCTGGTCCCTGATGTACACACGTGTGTGGGGGCTGCGTGTGCTGTGCCCTGGTGTACACACGTGTGTGAGGGTGCATGTGCTGCACCCTGGTGTACACACGTGTGTGAGGGTGCGTGTGCTGCGCCCTGGTGTACACACGTGTGTGGGGGCTGCGTGTGCTGCACCCTGGTGTACACACGTGTGTGGGGGTGCGTGTGCTGCGCCCTGGTGTACACACGTGTGTGGGGGCTGCGTGTGCTGCACCCTGGTGTACACGTGTGGGGGGTGCATGTGCTGGTCCCTGGTGTACACACGTGTGTGGGGGCTGCGTGTGCTGCGCCCTGGTGTACACACGTGTGTGAGGGCTGCGTGTGCT
This sequence comes from Ochotona curzoniae, assembly GCF_017591425.1. Lineage (NCBI taxonomy): Eukaryota > Metazoa > Chordata > Mammalia > Lagomorpha > Ochotonidae > Ochotona > Ochotona curzoniae. The sequence continues at coordinate 19,602 of NW_024466022.1, forward strand.
GTGCCCTGGTGTACACGTGTGGGGGCTGCGTGTGCTTGTCCCTGGTGTACACACGTGTGTGGGGGCTGCGTGTGCTGGTCCCTGGTGTACACACGTGTGTGAGGGCTGCGTGTGCTGGTCCCTGGTGTACACGTGTGGGGGCTGCGTGTGCTGGTCCCTGGTGTACACACGTGTGTGGGGGCTGCGTGTGCTGGTCCCTGGTGTACACGTGTGGGGGCTGCGTGTGCTGTGCCCTGGTGTACACACGTGTGTGGGGGCTGCGTGTGCTGCACCCTGGTGTACACGTGTGTGTGAGGACTGCGTGTGCTGGTCCCTGGTGTACACACGTGTGTGGGGTGCGTGTGCTGGTCCCTGGTGTACACACGTGTGTGAGGGCTGCGTGTGCTGTGCCCTGGTGTACACACGTGTGTGGGGCTGCGTGTGCTGGTCCCTGGTGTACACACGTGTGTGAGGGCTGCGTGTGCTGTGCCCTGGTGTACACACGTGTGTGGGGGCTGCGTGTGCTGCACCCTGGTGTACACACGTGTGTGAAGGCTGCGTGTGCTGGTCCCTGGTGTACACATGTGTGTGGGGGCTGCGTGTGCTGGTCCCTGGTGTACACACGTGTGGGGGGTGCGTGTGCTGGTCCCTGGTGTACACACGTGTGTGAGGGCTGCGTGTGCTGTGCCCTGGTGTACACACGTGTGGGGGGGCTGCGTGTGCTGGTCCCTGATGGACACACGTGTGTGGGGGCTGCGTGTGCTGTGCCCTGGTGTACACACGTGTGTGAGGGTGCATGTGCTGCACCCTGGTGTACACACGTGTGTGAGGGTGCGTGTGCTGCGCCCTGGTGTACACACGTGTGTGGGGGCTGCGTGTGCTGCACCCTGGTGTACACACGTGTGTGGGGGTGCGTGTGCTGGTCCCTGGTGTACACACGTGTGTGGGGGCTGCGTGTGCTGGTCCCTGGTGTACACACGTGTGTGGGGGCTGCGTGTGCTGTGCCCTGGTGTACACAAGTGTGTGGGGGCTGCGTGTGCTGCACCCTGGTGTACACGTGTGGGGGGTGCATGTGCTGGTCCCTGGTGTACACACGTGTGTGGGGTGCGTGTGCTTGTCCCTGGTGTACACACGTGTGTGAGGGCTGCGTGTGCTGGTCCCTGGTGTACACACGTGTGTGGGGGCTGCGTGTGCTGGTCCCTGGTGTACACACGTGTGTGAGGGCTGCGTGTGCTGGTCCCTGGTGTACACACGTGTGTGGGGTGCGTGTGCTGGTCCCTGGTGTACACACGTGTGTGAGGGCTGCGTGTGCTGTGCCCTGGTGTACACACGTGTGTGGGGGCTGCGTGTGCTGCACCCTGGTGTACACGTGTGTGTGAGGACTGCGTGTGCTGGTCCCTGGTGTACACACGTGTGGGGGGTGCGTGTGCTGGTCCCTGGTGTACACACGTGTGTGAGGGCTGCGTGTGCTGTGCCCTGGTGTACACACGTGTGTGGGGCTGCGTGTGCTGGTCCCTGGTGTACACACGTGTGTGGGGCTGCGTGTGCTGGTCCCTGGTGTACACACGTGTGTGGGGTGCGTGTGCTTGTCCCTGGTGTACACACGTGTGTGGGGGCTGCGTGTGCTGGTCCCTGGTGTACACACGTGTGTGAGGGCTGCGTGTGCTGGTCCCTGGTGTACACGTGTGGGGGCTGCGTGTGCTGTGCCCTGGTGTACACACGTGTGTGGGGGCTGCGTGTGCTGCACCCTGGTGTACACGTGTGTGTGAGGACTGCGTGTGCTGGTCCCTGGTGTACACACGTGTGTGGGGTGCGTGTGCTGGTCCCTGGTGTACACACGTGTGTGAGGGCTGCGTGTGCTGTGCCCTGGTGTACACACGTGTGTGGGGGCTGCGTGTGCTGCACCCTGGTGTACACACGTGTGTGAGGGCTGCGTGTGCTGGTCCCTGGTGTACACATGTGTGTGGGGGCTGCGTGTGCTGGTCCCTGGTGTACACACGTGTGTGGGGGCTGCGTGTGCTGCACCCTGGTGTACACGTGTGTGTGAGGACTGCGTGTGCTGGTCCCTGGTGTACACACGTGTGGGGGGTGCGTGTGCTGGTCCCTGGTGTACACACGTGTGTGGGGGCTGCGTGTGCTGTGCCCTGGTGTACACACGTGTGGGGGGGCTGCGTGTGCTGGTCCCTGATGTACACACGTGTGTGGGGGCTGCGTGTGCTGGTCCCTGGTGTACACGTGTGGGGGCTGCGTGTGCTGCACCCTGGTGTACACGTGTGTGTGAGGACTGCGTGTGCTGGTCCCTGGTGTACACACGTGTGGGGGGTGCGTGTGCTGGTCCCTGGTGTACACACGTGTGTGAGGGCTGCGTGTGCTGTGCCCTGGTGTACACACGTGTGTGGGGCTGCGTGTGCTGGTCCCTGGTGTACACACGTGTGTGAGGGCTGCGTGTGCTGTGCCCTGGTGTACACACGTGTGTGGGGGCTGCGTGTGCTGCACCCTGGTGTACACACGTGTGTGGGGGTGCGTGTGCTGGTCCCTGGTGTACACACGTGTGGGGGGTGCGTGTGCTGGTCCCTGGTGTACACACGTGTGTGGGGGCTGCGTGTGCTGGTCCCTGGTGTACACACGTGTGGAGGGTGCGTGTGCTGGTCCCTGGTGTACACGTGTGTGGGGGTGCGTGTGCTGGTCCCTGGTGTACACGTGTGGGGGTGCGTGTGCTGCACCCTGGTGTACACACGTGTGTTTGGGCTGTACCCTCTGCCCCGGCAGCTCCGGTTTTCTGCCTTTGCGGTGGGCGGTTGCTCAAACGGCAGCGCTCGGCCTCGTGGCTCAGGCCGCCCATCCTGCCCTGTGTCCGTATGAGGAGTGGCCGGACATGGCAGATTCTCCCTGTCCACGCCCACGCGCACCCGCGCCCTTTCCCTAACAGAACATGAAGAAATCCTGGAAACCTCCGCGTGGCACGTTGGCCCGATGCCCTGTGTGTCCTGAGCTGCACTCGGTGAGGCTGAGTGAGGGCGCCCTCGGTGAGGCTGAGTGAGGGCGCGCGACGCGGTCTGCCGTCCCTCCCCGCCCCGCGTCTGTCCGGCTTGCTGCCCGCGTCTGTCCGGCTTGCTGCCCGCGTCTGTCCGGCTTGCTGCCCGCGTCTGTCCGGCTTGCCCCCGCGCCCCGCGGTGTGAGAGCAGCTCCTGTGTTGGCTGGGTGTTGGATGCCCGGGCTGAGCCCTCATCCCGCAGTGCTGCTTGGGCACGCCCGTGTGCGGCGGTGTGGGCAGGTTCGGGTCCGGGGAGGGGGTCCGCCCTTGCTCTGTGCCCCCGTGGGAGCCCCTGCCCGCGTCCTCACCAGCTCCTGGATTCTGAGGAGAGAGGGAGGGTGGCCGGGCTCCTCGTGCCTTCCAGGTGCCAGTGCTTGTCTGCACGGCCTGTTCCCTCTGCTTGGTCCTTCCTCGGGCATCTGCCCTGTCCACACTGGCCCTGCTGAGCCGCACGCCCGGGGCTGCACTCGGGGCGGTGTCCGGCTTCCGGATCACGGGCAGCGCCCACGGGCCGGGTCACTGCTCGGCCGTCGCTGCCCTCCGCACGTGGCCCAGGCGCACAGCGGTCACCAGGCGCAGGCCACGGCGCCCCGTCCGCGGTCACTGCCCGTCCGCGCTTCGCTCATTTCCCAGGCCGCCCTGGGGTCACCCGAGCACCCAGACCCCGAGCTGCCGGACCCCGAGCTGCCGGACCCCGAGCACCCGGACCCCGAGCTGCCGGACCCCGAGCACCCGGACCCCGAGCACCCGGACCCCGAGCACCCGGACCCCGAGCACCCGGACCCCGAGCTGCTGGACCCGGAGCACCCGGACCCCGAGCACCCGGACCCCGAGCACCCGGACCCCGAGCTGCTGGACCCCGAGCACCCGGACCCCGAGCTGCTGGACCCCGAGCTGCTGGACCCCGAGCACCCGGACCCCGAGCTGCTGGACCCCGAGCACCCGGACCCCGAGCTGCCGGACCCCGAGCTGCTGGACCCCGAGCACCCGGACCCCGAGCTGCTGGACCCGGAGCTGCTGGACCCCGAGCACCCGGACCCCGAGCACCCGGACCCCGAGCACCCGGACCCCGAGCTGCTGGACCCCGAGCACCCGGACCCCGAGCTGCTGGACCCCGAGCTGCTGGACCCCGAGCACCCGGACCCCGAGCTGCTGGACCCCGAGCACCCGGACCCCGAGCTGCCGGACCCCGAGCTGCTGGACCCCGAGCACCCGGACCCCGAGCTGCTGGACCCGGAGCTGCTGGACCCCGAGCACCCGGACCCCGAGCACCCGGACCCCGAGCACCCGGACCCCGAGCACCCGGACCCCGAGCACCCGGACCCCGAGCTGCCGGACCCCGAGCACCCGGACCCCGAGCTGCTGGACCCCGAGCACCCGGACCCCGAGCACCCGGACCCCGAGCACCCGGACCCCGAGCTGCCGGACCCCGAGCACCCGAACCCCGAGCTGCTGGACCCCGAGCACCCGGACCCCGAGCACCCGGACCCCGAGCACCCGGACCCCGAGCTGCCGGACCCCGAGCACCCGGACCCCGAGCTGCTGGACCCCGAGCACCCGGACCCCGAGCACCCGGACCCCGAGCTGCTGGACCCCGAGCACCCGGACCCCGAGCACCCGGACCCCGAGCACCCGGACCCCGAGCACCCGGACCCCGAGCTGCTGGACCCCGAGCACCCGGACCCCGAGCACCCGGACCCCGAGCACCCGGACCCCGAGCTGCTGGACCCCGAGCACCCGGACCCCGAGCTGCTGGACCCCGAGCACCCGGACCCCGAGCTGCCGGACCCCGAGCACCCGGACCCCGAGCACCCGGACCCCGAGCACCCGGACCCCGAGCACCCGGACCCCGAGCTGCCGGACCCCGAGCACCCGGACCCCGAGCACCCGGACCCCGAGCTGCCGGACCCCGAGCACCCGGACCCCGAGCACCCGGACCCCGAGCTGCCGGACCCCGAGCACCCGGACCCCGAGCACCCGGACCCCGAGCACCCGGACCCCGAGCTGCCGGACCCCGAGCTGCCGGACCCCGAGCACCCGGACCCCGAGCTGCCGGACCCCGAGCTGCTGGACCCCGAGCACCCGGACCCCGAGCACCCGGACCCCGAGCTGCCGGACCCCGAGCACCCGAACCCTGAGCTGCTGGACCCCGAGCTGCCGGACCCCGAGCTGCTGGACCCCGAGCACCCGGACCCCGAGCACCCGGACCCCGAGCACCCGGACCCCGAGCTGCCGGACCCCGAGCTGCCGGACCCCGAGCTGCCGGACCCCGAGCTGCCGGACCCCGAGCACCCGGACCCCGAGCTGCCGGACCCCGAGCTGCCGGACCCCGAGCTGCTGGACCCCGAGCACCCGGACCCCGAGCACCCGGACCCCGAGCTGCCGGACCCCGAGCTGCCGGACCCCGAGCTGCTGGACCCCGAGCACCCGGACCCCGAGCACCCGGACCCCGAGCACCCGGACCCCGAGCTGCTGGACCCCGAGCACCCGGACCCCGAGCACCCGGACCCCGAGCTGCTGGACCCCGAGCACCCGGACCCCGAGCTGCCGGACCCCGAGCTGCCGGACCCCGAGCTGCCGGACCCCGAGCTGCCGGACCCCGAGCACCCGGACCCCGAGCTGCTGGACCCCGAGCACCCGAACCCCGAGCTGCTGGACCCCGAGCACCCGGACCCCGAGCACCCGGACCCCGAGCTGCCGGACCCCGAGCTGCCGGACCCCGAGCACCCGGACCCCGAGCTGCCGGACCCCGAGCACCCGGACCCCGAGCTGCTGGACCCCGAGCTGCTGGACCCCGAGCACCCGGACCCCGAGCTGCTGGACCCCGAGCTGCCGGACCCCGAGCTGCTGGACCCCGAGCTGCTGGACCCCGAGCACCCGGACCCCGAGCTGCTGGACCCCGAGCACCCGGACCCCGAGCTGCTGGACCCCGAGCTGCCGGACCCCGAGCACCCGGACCCCGAGCTGCCGGACCCCGAGCTGCCGGACCCCGAGCTGCTGGACCCCGAGCTGCCGGACCCCGAGCACCCGGACCCCGAGCACCCGGACCCCGAGCTGCCGGACCCCGAGCACCCGGACCCCGAGCTGCTGGACCCCGAGCACCCGGACCCCGAGCTGCCGGACCCCGAGCTGCTGGACCCCGAGCCTCAGGCCTGCACAGCGCGCTCTCTGCCGGACGCGGCACGCTGGCACCTCGTGTCCCATCATGGGGAGCGCCCGCTATGTCCCTGCAGCCGGGCCCAGGCTGTCCTGTCACCGTCCCCTTTGCAGTGACCACTGACCGGAAGTGAGAACCCGGGGCGACTGACCGGAAGTGAGAACCCGGGGCCGGAGGTCGGCTGCTGGGGGATGTTACTCTGTTGCTGGAAAATGAGGCCCCTGGCGGTTGTGCGCATCTGTTCAATGTGTCCAACCGGTGGTGTGTGTCCACTCACTCAGTGTCCACTCACTCAGTGTCCACTTACTCAGTGTCCACTTACTCTGTGTCCACTCACTCAGTGTCCACTCACTCTGTGTCCCCTCTCACTCAGTGTCCACTCACTGCCCACTCACTCATGTCCACTCACTGTCCACTCATTCATGTCCACTCACTCAGTGTCCACTTACTCTGTGTGCCCCCGCACTTAGTGTCTTAGTGTCCACTCACTTAGTGTCCACTCACTCAGTGTGCACTCAGTGTGCACTCACTCAGTGTCCACTCACGGAGTGTCCACTCACTCAGTGTCCCCACTCACTCAGTGTCCACTCACTCAGTGTCCACTCACTCAGTGTCTCCACTCACTCAGTGTCCACTTACTCAGTGTCCACTAACAGAGTGTCCACTCAGTGTCCACTCACTCAGTGTCCCCACTCACTCTGTGTCCCAACTCAGTGTCCACTCACTCAGTGTCCACTCACTCTGTGTCCCCTCTCACTCAGTGTCCACTAACTCTGTGTCTACTCACTCAGTGTCCACTCACTCAGTGTCCACTCAGTGAGTGTCCCAACTCACTCAGTGTCCACTCACTCAGTGTGCACTCACTCAGTGTGCACTCACTTAGTGTCCACTTACTCAGTGTCTCCACTCACTCAGTGTCCACTCACTGAATGTCCACTCACTCAGTGTCCCAACTCACTCAGTGTCCACTCACTCAGTGTCCACTCACTGAGTGTTCACTCACTCAGTGTCCACTCACTCAGTGTCCACTCACTCTGTGTCCCCTCTCACTCAGTGTCCACTCACTCAGTGTCCACTCAGTGTCCCCACTCACTCTGTGTCCACTCACTGAGTGTTCACTCACTCAGTGTCCACTCAGTGAGTGTCCACTCACTCAGTGTCCACTCACTCTGTGTCCACTCACTCAGTGTGCACTCACTCAGTGTGCACTCACTCAGTGTCCACTCACTCAGTGACCACTCACTCAGTGTGCCACTCACTTAGTGTCCACTCACTCAGTGTCCACTCACTCAGTGTCCACTCACTCTGTGTGCCCAC
>NW_024466023.1:0-4000 GCF_017591425.1 Ochotona curzoniae
ACTCGGAAGGCTGCTTTGGGGAGGCTGGACTCCCCACGCGTGGCCCTTTTCGGGCCTAGCGTGGTAACAGGTACCACCCCCCAACCCCGGGCAGGTGGCGCTAGGGGCGTGGCCAGACCCAAGCCCGGGCCGGGAGGAGGGGCGGGGCCGGCGCGCAGGGAGCTGACCCCTGGCCACATGGCGGCCAGGGCCCCCAAACCCGACCAAGCTTGTCTCCCGGAATGCAACCGGCAGTCTTCGCGCCCACTCGGAAGGCTGCTTTGGGGAGGCTGGACTCCCCACGCGTGGCCCTTTTCGGGCCTAGCGTGGTAACAGGTACCACCCCCCAACCCCGGGCCAGTGGCGCTAGGGGCGTGGCCAGACCCAAGCCCGGGCCGGGAGGAGGGGCGGGGCCGGCGCGCAGGGAGCTGACCCCTGGCCACATGGCGGCCAGGGCCCCCAAACCCGACCAAGCTTGTCTCCCGGAATGCAACCGGCAGTCTTCGCGCCCACTCGGAAGGCTGCTTTGGGGAGGCTGGACTCCCCACGCGTGGCCCTTTTCGGGCCTAGCGTGGTAACAGGTACCACCCCCCAACCCCGGGCAGGTGGCGCTAGGGGCGTGGCCAGACCCAAGCCCGGGCCGGGAGGAGGGGCGGGGCCGGCGCGCAGGGAGCTGACCCCTGGCCACATGGCGGCCAGGGCCCCCAAACCCGACCAAGCTTGTCTCCCGGAATGCAACCGGCAGTCTTCGCGCCCACTCGGAAGGCTGCTTTGGGGAGGCTGGACTCCCCACGCGTGGCCCTTTTCGGGCCTAGCGTGGTAACAGGTACCACCCCCCAACCCCGGGCCAGTGGCGCTAGGGGCGTGGCCAGACCCAAGCCCGGGCCGGGAGGAGGGGCGGGGCCGGCGCGCAGGGAGCTGACCCCTGGCCACATGGCGGCCAGGGCCCCCAAACCCGACCAAGCTTGTCTCCCGGAATGCAACCGGCAGTCTTCGCGCCCACTCGGAAGGCTGCTTTGGGGAGGCTGGACTCCCCACGCGTGGCCCTTTTCGGGCCTAGCGTGGTAACAGGTACCACCCCCCAACCCCGGGCAGGTGGCGCTAGGGGCGTGGCCAGACCCAAGCCCGGGCCGGGAGGAGGGGCGGGGCCGGCGCGCAGGGAGCTGACCCCTGGCCACATGGCGGCCAGGGCCCCCAAACCCGACCAAGCTTGTCTCCCGGAATGCAACCGGCAGTCTTCGCGCCCACTCGGAAGGCTGCTTTGGGGAGGCTGGACTCCCCACGCGTGGCCCTTTTCGGGCCTAGCGTGGTAACAGGTACCACCCCCCAACCCCGGGCCAGGTGGCGCTAGGGGCGTGGCCAGACCCAAGCCCGGGCCGGGAGGAGGGGCGGGGCCGGCGCGCAGGGAGCTGACCCCTGGCCACATGGCGGCCAGGGCCCCCAAACCCGACCAAGCTTGTCTCCCGGAATGCAACCGGCAGTCTTCGCGCCCACTCGGAAGGCTGCTTTGGGGAGGCTGGACTCCCCACGCGTGGCCCTTTTCGGGCCTAGCGTGGTAACAGGTACCACCCCCCAACCCCGGGCCAGTGGCGCTAGGGGCGTGGCCAGACCCAAGCCCGGGCCGGGAGGAGGGGCGGGGCCGGCGCGCAGGGAGCTGACCCCTGGCCACATGGCGGCCAGGGCCCCCAAACCCGACCAAGCTTGTCTCCCGGAATGCAACCGGCAGTCTTCGCGCCCACTCGGAAGGCTGCTTTGGGGAGGCTGGACTCCCCACGCGTGGCCCTTTTCGGGCCTAGCGTGGTAACAGGTACCACCCCCCAACCCCGGGCCAGGTGGCGCTAGGGGCGTGGCCAGACCCAAGCCCGGGCCGGGAGGAGGGGCGGGGCCGGCGCGCAGGGAGCTGACCCCTGGCCACATGGCGGCCAGGGCCCCCAAACCCGACCAAGCTTGTCTCCCGGAATGCAACCGGCAGTCTTCGCGCCCACTCGGAAGGCTGCTTTGGGGAGGCTGGACTCCCCACGCGTGGCCCTTTTCGGGCCTAGCGTGGTAACAGGTACCACCCCCCAACCCCGGGCCAGGTGGCGCTAGGGGCGTGGCCAGACCCAAGCCCGGGCCGGGAGGAGGGGCGGGGCCGGCGCGCAGGGAGCTGACCCCTGGCCACATGGCGGCCAGGGCCCCCAAACCCGACCAAGCTTGTCTCCCGGAATGCAACCGGCAGTCTTCGCGCCCACTCGGAAGGCTGCTTTGGGGAGGCTGGACTCCCCACGCGTGGCCCTTTTCGGGCCTAGCGTGGTAACAGGTACCACCCCCCAACCCCGGGCCAGGTGGCGCTAGGGGCGTGGCCAGACCCAAGCCCGGGCCGGGAGGAGGGGCGGGGCCGGCGCGCAGGGAGCTGACCCCTGGCCACATGGCGGCCAGGGCCCCCAAACCCGACCAAGCTTGTCTCCCGGAATGCAACCGGCAGTCTTCGCGCCCACTCGGAAGGCTGCTTTGGGGAGGCTGGACTCCCCACGCGTGGCCCTTTTCGGGCCTAGCGTGGTAACAGGTACCACCCCCCAACCCCGGGCAGGTGGCGCTAGGGGCGTGGCCAGACCCAAGCCCGGGCCGGGAGGAGGGGCGGGGCCGGCGCGCAGGGAGCTGACCCCTGGCCACATGGCGGCCAGGGCCCCCAAACCCGACCAAGCTTGTCTCCCGGAATGCAACCGGCAGTCTTCGCGCCCACTCGGAAGGCTGCTTTGGGGAGGCTGGACTCCCCACGCGTGGCCCTTTTCGGGCCTAGCGTGGTAACAGGTACCACCCCCCAACCCCGGGCAGGTGGCGCTAGGGGCGTGGCCAGACCCAAGCCCGGGCCGGGAGGAGGGGCGGGGCCGGCGCGCAGGGAGCTGACCCCTGGCCACATGGCGGCCAGGGCCCCCAAACCCGACCAAGCTTGTCTCCCGGAATGCAACCGGCAGTCTTCGCGCCCACTCGGAAGGCTGCTTTGGGGAGGCTGGACTCCCCACGCGTGGCCCTTTTCGGGCCTAGCGTGGTAACAGGTACCACCCCCCAACCCCGGGCAGGTGGCGCTAGGGGCGTGGCCAGACCCAAGCCCGGGCCGGGAGGAGGGGCGGGGCCGGCGCGCAGGGAGCTGACCCCTGGCCACATGGCGGCCAGGGCCCCCAAACCCGACCAAGCTTGTCTCCCGGAATGCAACCGGCAGTCTTCGCGCCCACTCGGAAGGCTGCTTTGGGGAGGCTGGACTCCCCACGCGTGGCCCTTTTCGGGCCTAGCGTGGTAACAGGTACCACCCCCCAACCCCGGGCAGGTGGCGCTAGGGGCGTGGCCAGACCCAAGCCCGGGCCGGGAGGAGGGGCGGGGCCGGCGCGCAGGGAGCTGACCCCTGGCCACATGGCGGCCAGGGCCCCCAAACCCGACCAAGCTTGTCTCCCGGAATGCAACCGGCAGTCTTCGCGCCCACTCGGAAGGCTGCTTTGGGGAGGCTGGACTCCCCACGCGTGGCCCTTTTCGGGCCTAGCGTGGTAACAGGTACCACCCCCCAACCCCGGGCCAGGTGGCGCTAGGGGCGTGGCCAGACCCAAGCCCGGGCCGGGAGGAGGGGCGGGGCCGGCGCGCAGGGAGCTGACCCCTGGCCACATGGCGGCCAGGGCCCCCAAACCCGACCAAGCTTGTCTCCCGGAATGCAACCGGCAGTCTTCGCGCCCACTCGGAAGGCTGCTTTGGGGAGGCTGGACTCCCCACGCGTGGCCCTTTTCGGGCCTAGCGTGGTAACAGGTACCACCCCCCAACCCCGGGCAGGTGGCGCTAGGGGCGTGGCCAGACCCAAGCCCGGGCCGGGAGGAGGGGCGGGGCCGGCGCGCAGGGAGCTGACCCCTGGCCACATGGCGGCCAGGGCCCCCAAACCCGACCAAGCTTGTCTCCCGGAATGCAACCGGCAGTCTTCGCGCCCACTCGGAAGGCTGCTTTGGGGAGGCTGGACTCCCCACGCGTGGCCCTTTTCGGGCCTAGCGTGGTAACAGGTACC
>NW_024466024.1:0-6216 GCF_017591425.1 Ochotona curzoniae
GGTGGCGCTAGGGGCGTGGCTAGACCCAAGCCCGGGCCGGGAGGAGGGGCGGGGCCGGCGCGCGGGGAGCTGACCCCTGGCCACATGGCGGCCAGGGCCCCCAAACCCGACCAAGCTTGTCTCCCGGAATGCAACCGGCAGTCTTCGCGCCCACTCGGAAGGCTGCTTTGGGGAGGCTGGACGCCCCACGCGTGGCCCTTTTCGGGCCTAGCGTGGTAACAGGTACCACCCCCCAACCCCGGGCCGGTGGCGCTAGGGGCGTGGCTAGACCCAAGCCCGGGCCGGGAGGAGGGGCGGGGCCGGCGCGCGGGGAGCTGACCCCTGGCCACATGGCGGCCAGGGCCCCCAAACCCGACCAAGCTTGTCTCCCGGAATGCAACCGGCAGTCTTCGCGCCCACTCGGAAGGCTGCTTTGGGGAGGCTGGACGCCCCACGCGTGGCCCTTTTCGGGCCTAGCGTGGTAACAGGTACCACCCCCCAACCCCGGGCCGGTGGCGCTAGGGGCGTGGCTAGACCCAAGCCCGGGCCGGGAGGAGGGGCGGGGCCGGCGCGCGGGGAGCTGACCCCTGGCCACATGGCGGCCAGGGCCCCCAAACCCGACCAAGCTTGTCTCCCGGAATGCAACCGGCAGTCTTCGCGCCCACTCGGAAGGCTGCTTTGGGGAGGCTGGACGCCCCACGCGTGGCCCTTTTCGGGCCTAGCGTGGTAACAGGTACCACCCCCCAACCCCGGGCCGGTGGCGCTAGGGGCGTGGCTAGACCCAAGCCCGGGCCGGGAGGAGGGGCGGGGCCGGCGCGCGGGGAGCTGACCCCTGGCCACATGGCGGCCAGGGCCCCCAAACCCGACCAAGCTTGTCTCCCGGAATGCAACCGGCAGTCTTCGCGCCCACTCGGAAGGCTGCTTTGGGGAGGCTGGACGCCCCACGCGTGGCCCTTTTCGGGCCTAGCGTGGTAACAGGTACCACCCCCCAACCCCGGGCCGGTGGCGCTAGGGGCGTGGCTAGACCCAAGCCCGGGCCGGGAGGAGGGGCGGGGCCGGCGCGCGGGGAGCTGACCCCTGGCCACATGGCGGCCAGGGCCCCCAAACCCGACCAAGCTTGTCTCCCGGAATGCAACCGGCAGTCTTCGCGCCCACTCGGAAGGCTGCTTTGGGGAGGCTGGACGCCCCACGCGTGGCCCTTTTCGGGCCTAGCGTGGTAACAGGTACCACCCCCCAACCCCGGGCCGGTGGCGCTAGGGGCGTGGCTAGACCCAAGCCCGGGCCGGGAGGAGGGGCGGGGCCGGCGCGCGGGGAGCTGACCCCTGGCCACATGGCGGCCAGGGCCCCCAAACCCGACCAAGCTTGTCTCCCGGAATGCAACCGGCAGTCTTCGCGCCCACTCGGAAGGCTGCTTTGGGGAGGCTGGACGCCCCACGCGTGGCCCTTTTCGGGCCTAGCGTGGTAACAGGTACCACCCCCCAACCCCGGGCCGGTGGCGCTAGGGGCGTGGCTAGACCCAAGCCCGGGCCGGGAGGAGGGGCGGGGCCGGCGCGCGGGGAGCTGACCCCTGGCCACATGGCGGCCAGGGCCCCCAAACCCGACCAAGCTTGTCTCCCGGAATGCAACCGGCAGTCTTCGCGCCCACTCGGAAGGCTGCTTTGGGGAGGCTGGACGCCCCACGCGTGGCCCTTTTCGGGCCTAGCGTGGTAACAGGTACCACCCCCCAACCCCGGGCCGGTGGCGCTAGGGGCGTGGCTAGACCCAAGCCCGGGCCGGGAGGAGGGGCGGGGCCGGCGCGCGGGGAGCTGACCCCTGGCCACATGGCGGCCAGGGCCCCCAAACCCGACCAAGCTTGTCTCCCGGAATGCAACCGGCAGTCTTCGCGCCCACTCGGAAGGCTGCTTTGGGGAGGCTGGACGCCCCACGCGTGGCCCTTTTCGGGCCTAGCGTGGTAACAGGTACCACCCCCCAACCCCGGGCCGGTGGCGCTAGGGGCGTGGCTAGACCCAAGCCCGGGCCGGGAGGAGGGGCGGGGCCGGCGCGCGGGGAGCTGACCCCTGGCCACATGGCGGCCAGGGCCCCCAAACCCGACCAAGCTTGTCTCCCGGAATGCAACCGGCAGTCTTCGCGCCCACTCGGAAGGCTGCTTTGGGGAGGCTGGACGCCCCACGCGTGGCCCTTTTCGGGCCTAGCGTGGTAACAGGTACCACCCCCCAACCCCGGGCCGGTGGCGCTAGGGGCGTGGCTAGACCCAAGCCCGGGCCGGGAGGAGGGGCGGGGCCGGCGCGCGGGGAGCTGACCCCTGGCCACATGGCGGCCAGGGCCCCCAAACCCGACCAAGCTTGTCTCCCGGAATGCAACCGGCAGTCTTCGCGCCCACTCGGAAGGCTGCTTTGGGGAGGCTGGACGCCCCACGCGTGGCCCTTTTCGGGCCTAGCGTGGTAACAGGTACCACCCCCCAACCCCGGGCCGGTGGCGCTAGGGGCGTGGCTAGACCCAAGCCCGGGCCGGGAGGAGGGGCGGGGCCGGCGCGCGGGGAGCTGACCCCTGGCCACATGGCGGCCAGGGCCCCCAAACCCGACCAAGCTTGTCTCCCGGAATGCAACCGGCAGTCTTCGCGCCCACTCGGAAGGCTGCTTTGGGGAGGCTGGACGCCCCACGCGTGGCCCTTTTCGGGCCTAGCGTGGTAACAGGTACCACCCCCCAACCCCGGGCCGGTGGCGCTAGGGGCGTGGCTAGACCCAAGCCCGGGCCGGGAGGAGGGGCGGGGCCGGCGCGCGGGGAGCTGACCCCTGGCCACATGGCGGCCAGGGCCCCCAAACCCGACCAAGCTTGTCTCCCGGAATGCAACCGGCAGTCTTCGCGCCCACTCGGAAGGCTGCTTTGGGGAGGCTGGACGCCCCACGCGTGGCCCTTTTCGGGCCTAGCGTGGTAACAGGTACCACCCCCCAACCCCGGGCCGGTGGCGCTAGGGGCGTGGCTAGACCCAAGCCCGGGCCGGGAGGAGGGGCGGGGCCGGCGCGCGGGGAGCTGACCCCTGGCCACATGGCGGCCAGGGCCCCCAAACCCGACCAAGCTTGTCTCCCGGAATGCAACCGGCAGTCTTCGCGCCCACTCGGAAGGCTGCTTTGGGGAGGCTGGACGCCCCACGCGTGGCCCTTTTCGGGCCTAGCGTGGTAACAGGTACCACCCCCCAACCCCGGGCCGGTGGCGCTAGGGGCGTGGCTAGACCCAAGCCCGGGCCGGGAGGAGGGGCGGGGCCGGCGCGCGGGGAGCTGACCCCTGGCCACATGGCGGCCAGGGCCCCCAAACCCGACCAAGCTTGTCTCCCGGAATGCAACCGGCAGTCTTCGCGCCCACTCGGAAGGCTGCTTTGGGGAGGCTGGACGCCCCACGCGTGGCCCTTTTCGGGCCTAGCGTGGTAACAGGTACCACCCCCCAACCCCGGGCCGGTGGCGCTAGGGGCGTGGCTAGACCCAAGCCCGGGCCGGGAGGAGGGGCGGGGCCGGCGCGCGGGGAGCTGACCCCTGGCCACATGGCGGCCAGGGCCCCCAAACCCGACCAAGCTTGTCTCCCGGAATGCAACCGGCAGTCTTCGCGCCCACTCGGAAGGCTGCTTTGGGGAGGCTGGACGCCCCACGCGTGGCCCTTTTCGGGCCTAGCGTGGTAACAGGTACCACCCCCCAACCCCGGGCCGGTGGCGCTAGGGGCGTGGCTAGACCCAAGCCCGGGCCGGGAGGAGGGGCGGGGCCGGCGCGCGGGGAGCTGACCCCTGGCCACATGGCGGCCAGGGCCCCCAAACCCGACCAAGCTTGTCTCCCGGAATGCAACCGGCAGTCTTCGCGCCCACTCGGAAGGCTGCTTTGGGGAGGCTGGACGCCCCACGCGTGGCCCTTTTCGGGCCTAGCGTGGTAACAGGTACCACCCCCCAACCCCGGGCCGGTGGCGCTAGGGGCGTGGCTAGACCCAAGCCCGGGCCGGGAGGAGGGGCGGGGCCGGCGCGCGGGGAGCTGACCCCTGGCCACATGGCGGCCAGGGCCCCCAAACCCGACCAAGCTTGTCTCCCGGAATGCAACCGGCAGTCTTCGCGCCCACTCGGAAGGCTGCTTTGGGGAGGCTGGACGCCCCACGCGTGGCCCTTTTCGGGCCTAGCGTGGTAACAGGTACCACCCCCCAACCCCGGGCCGGTGGCGCTAGGGGCGTGGCTAGACCCAAGCCCGGGCCGGGAGGAGGGGCGGGGCCGGCGCGCGGGGAGCTGACCCCTGGCCACATGGCGGCCAGGGCCCCCAAACCCGACCAAGCTTGTCTCCCGGAATGCAACCGGCAGTCTTCGCGCCCACTCGGAAGGCTGCTTTGGGGAGGCTGGACGCCCCACGCGTGGCCCTTTTCGGGCCTAGCGTGGTAACAGGTACCACCCCCCAACCCCGGGCCGGTGGCGCTAGGGGCGTGGCTAGACCCAAGCCCGGGCCGGGAGGAGGGGCGGGGCCGGCGCGCGGGGAGCTGACCCCTGGCCACATGGCGGCCAGGGCCCCCAAACCCGACCAAGCTTGTCTCCCGGAATGCAACCGGCAGTCTTCGCGCCCACTCGGAAGGCTGCTTTGGGGAGGCTGGACGCCCCACGCGTGGCCCTTTTCGGGCCTAGCGTGGTAACAGGTACCACCCCCCAACCCCGGGCCGGTGGCGCTAGGGGCGTGGCTAGACCCAAGCCCGGGCCGGGAGGAGGGGCGGGGCCGGCGCGCGGGGAGCTGACCCCTGGCCACATGGCGGCCAGGGCCCCCAAACCCGACCAAGCTTGTCTCCCGGAATGCAACCGGCAGTCTTCGCGCCCACTCGGAAGGCTGCTTTGGGGAGGCTGGACGCCCCACGCGTGGCCCTTTTCGGGCCTAGCGTGGTAACAGGTACCACCCCCCAACCCCGGGCCGGTGGCGCTAGGGGCGTGGCTAGACCCAAGCCCGGGCCGGGAGGAGGGGCGGGGCCGGCGCGCGGGGAGCTGACCCCTGGCCACATGGCGGCCAGGGCCCCCAAACCCGACCAAGCTTGTCTCCCGGAATGCAACCGGCAGTCTTCGCGCCCACTCGGAAGGCTGCTTTGGGGAGGCTGGACGCCCCACGCGTGGCCCTTTTCGGGCCTAGCGTGGTAACAGGTACCACCCCCCAACCCCGGGCCGGTGGCGCTAGGGGCGTGGCTAGACCCAAGCCCGGGCCGGGAGGAGGGGCGGGGCCGGCGCGCGGGGAGCTGACCCCTGGCCACATGGCGGCCAGGGCCCCCAAACCCGACCAAGCTTGTCTCCCGGAATGCAACCGGCAGTCTTCGCGCCCACTCGGAAGGCTGCTTTGGGGAGGCTGGACGCCCCACGCGTGGCCCTTTTCGGGCCTAGCGTGGTAACAGGTACCACCCCCCAACCCCGGGCCGGTGGCGCTAGGGGCGTGGCTAGACCCAAGCCCGGGCCGGGAGGAGGGGCGGGGCCGGCGCGCGGGGAGCTGACCCCTGGCCACATGGCGGCCAGGGCCCCCAAACCCGACCAAGCTTGTCTCCCGGAATGCAACCGGCAGTCTTCGCGCCCACTCGGAAGGCTGCTTTGGGGAGGCTGGACGCCCCACGCGTGGCCCTTTTCGGGCCTAGCGTGGTAACAGGTACCACCCCCCAACCCCGGGCCGGTGGCGCTAGGGGCGTGGCTAGACCCAAGCCCGGGCCGGGAGGAGGGGCGGGGCCGGCGCGCGGGGAGCTGACCCCTGGCCACATGGCGGCCAGGGCCCCCAAACCCGACCAAGCTTGTCTCCCGGAATGCAACCGGCAGTCTTCGCGCCCACTCGGAAGGCTGCTTTGGGGAGGCTGGACGCCCCACGCGTGGCCCTTTTCGGGCCTAGCGTGGTAACAGGTACCACCCCCCAACCCCGGGCCGGTGGCGCTAGGGGCGTGGCTAGACCCAAGCCCGGGCCGGGAGGAGGGGCGGGGCCGGCGCGCGGGGAGCTGACCCCTGGCCACATGGCGGCCAGGGCCCCCAAACCCGACCAAGCTTGTCTCCCGGAATGCAACCGGCAGTCTTCGCGCCCACTCGGAAGGCTGCTTTGGGGAGGCTGGACGCCCCACGCGTGGCCCTTTTCGGGCCTAGCGTGGTAACAGGTACCACCCCCCAACCCCGGGCCGGTGGCGCTAGGGGCGTGGCTAGACCCAAGCCCGGGCCGGGAGGAGGGGCGGGGCCGGCGCGCGGGGAGCTGACCCCTGGCCACATGGCGG
>NW_024466025.1:0-626 GCF_017591425.1 Ochotona curzoniae
CAATGAATGGCAACACCTTTCACTTTCTGAACAAACATGCCCTTACAAAACCCCAGAGAATGACACTGACCTGTGAATGATACCACTGCCTTAAACCACTACTCTCACAAGCCACTGTCACATATGTCCAGTAAACTGCCCCCTAGATCCATAGCCAGGGTCCCATTTGATCTCATATACTTTCTGTATTTCATGTTTTTTGTTTGTTTGTTTGTTTTTTAATTTCAAAGCCAGATTTACAGAGAAGGAGAGACAGAAAGATCTTCCATTAAAAGGATACTTGGAACGTGGTGGTGCAAGTGGTTAAGGTCCTCGCCTTGCACACCCGGGATCCCATATGGGCGCCGGTTCTATCCTGGCAGCCTCACATCCCTTCCAGCTCCCTGCCTGTGGCCTGGGAAAGCAGTTGAGGATGGCCCAAAGCCTTGGGACTCTGCACCCACGTGGGAGATCCGGAAGAGTCTCCTGGCTTTGGATCAGCATAGCATCGGCAGTTGCGCTCACTTGGGGAGTGAATCATCAGACGGAAGATCTTCGTCTCTGTCTCTCCTCTCTGTATATCTGCCTTTCCAATAAAAAAAATAATAAAAATAAATCTTTAAAAAAAAAAAAGAATACTTGGAGCG
>NW_024466026.1:0-28562 GCF_017591425.1 Ochotona curzoniae
GAGCTGACCCCTGGCCACATGGCGGCCAGGGCCCCCAAACCCGACCAAGCTTGTCTCCCGGAATGCAACCGGCAGTCTTCGCGCCCACTCGGAAGGCTGCTTTGGGGAGGCTGGACGCCCCACGCGTGGCCCTTTTCGGGCCTAGCGTGGTAACAGGTACCACCCCCCAACCCCGGGCCGGTGGCGCTAGGGGCGTGGCTAGACCCAAGCCCGGGCCGGGAGGAGGGGCGGGGCCGGCGCGCGGGGAGCTGACCCCTGGCCACATGGCGGCCAGGGCCCCCAAACCCGACCAAGCTTGTCTCCCGGAATGCAACCGGCAGTCTTCGCGCCCACTCGGAAGGCTGCTTTGGGGAGGCTGGACGCCCCACGCGTGGCCCTTTTCGGGCCTAGCGTGGTAACAGGTACCACCCCCCAACCCCGGGCCGGTGGCGCTAGGGGCGTGGCTAGACCCAAGCCCGGGCCGGGAGGAGGGGCGGGGCCGGCGCGCGGGGAGCTGACCCCTGGCCACATGGCGGCCAGGGCCCCCAAACCCGACCAAGCTTGTCTCCCGGAATGCAACCGGCAGTCTTCGCGCCCACTCGGAAGGCTGCTTTGGGGAGGCTGGACGCCCCACGCGTGGCCCTTTTCGGGCCTAGCGTGGTAACAGGTACCACCCCCCAACCCCGGGCCGGTGGCGCTAGGGGCGTGGCTAGACCCAAGCCCGGGCCGGGAGGAGGGGCGGGGCCGGCGCGCGGGGAGCTGACCCCTGGCCACATGGCGGCCAGGGCCCCCAAACCCGACCAAGCTTGTCTCCCGGAATGCAACCGGCAGTCTTCGCGCCCACTCGGAAGGCTGCTTTGGGGAGGCTGGACGCCCCACGCGTGGCCCTTTTCGGGCCTAGCGTGGTAACAGGTACCACCCCCCAACCCCGGGCCGGTGGCGCTAGGGGCGTGGCTAGACCCAAGCCCGGGCCGGGAGGAGGGGCGGGGCCGGCGCGCGGGGAGCTGACCCCTGGCCACATGGCGGCCAGGGCCCCCAAACCCGACCAAGCTTGTCTCCCGGAATGCAACCGGCAGTCTTCGCGCCCACTCGGAAGGCTGCTTTGGGGAGGCTGGACGCCCCACGCGTGGCCCTTTTCGGGCCTAGCGTGGTAACAGGTACCACCCCCCAACCCCGGGCCGGTGGCGCTAGGGGCGTGGCTAGACCCAAGCCCGGGCCGGGAGGAGGGGCGGGGCCGGCGCGCGGGGAGCTGACCCCTGGCCACATGGCGGCCAGGGCCCCCAAACCCGACCAAGCTTGTCTCCCGGAATGCAACCGGCAGTCTTCGCGCCCACTCGGAAGGCTGCTTTGGGGAGGCTGGACGCCCCACGCGTGGCCCTTTTCGGGCCTAGCGTGGTAACAGGTACCACCCCCCAACCCCGGGCCGGTGGCGCTAGGGGCGTGGCTAGACCCAAGCCCGGGCCGGGAGGAGGGGCGGGGCCGGCGCGCGGGGAGCTGACCCCTGGCCACATGGCGGCCAGGGCCCCCAAACCCGACCAAGCTTGTCTCCCGGAATGCAACCGGCAGTCTTCGCGCCCACTCGGAAGGCTGCTTTGGGGAGGCTGGACGCCCCACGCGTGGCCCTTTTCGGGCCTAGCGTGGTAACAGGTACCACCCCCCAACCCCGGGCCGGTGGCGCTAGGGGCGTGGCTAGACCCAAGCCCGGGCCGGGAGGAGGGGCGGGGCCGGCGCGCGGGGAGCTGACCCCTGGCCACATGGCGGCCAGGGCCCCCAAACCCGACCAAGCTTGTCTCCCGGAATGCAACCGGCAGTCTTCGCGCCCACTCGGAAGGCTGCTTTGGGGAGGCTGGACGCCCCACGCGTGGCCCTTTTCGGGCCTAGCGTGGTAACAGGTACCACCCCCCAACCCCGGGCCGGTGGCGCTAGGGGCGTGGCTAGACCCAAGCCCGGGCCGGGAGGAGGGGCGGGGCCGGCGCGCGGGGAGCTGACCCCTGGCCACATGGCGGCCAGGGCCCCCAAACCCGACCAAGCTTGTCTCCCGGAATGCAACCGGCAGTCTTCGCGCCCACTCGGAAGGCTGCTTTGGGGAGGCTGGACGCCCCACGCGTGGCCCTTTTCGGGCCTAGCGTGGTAACAGGTACCACCCCCCAACCCCGGGCCGGTGGCGCTAGGGGCGTGGCTAGACCCAAGCCCGGGCCGGGAGGAGGGGCGGGGCCGGCGCGCGGGGAGCTGACCCCTGGCCACATGGCGGCCAGGGCCCCCAAACCCGACCAAGCTTGTCTCCCGGAATGCAACCGGCAGTCTTCGCGCCCACTCGGAAGGCTGCTTTGGGGAGGCTGGACGCCCCACGCGTGGCCCTTTTCGGGCCTAGCGTGGTAACAGGTACCACCCCCCAACCCCGGGCCGGTGGCGCTAGGGGCGTGGCTAGACCCAAGCCCGGGCCGGGAGGAGGGGCGGGGCCGGCGCGCGGGGAGCTGACCCCTGGCCACATGGCGGCCAGGGCCCCCAAACCCGACCAAGCTTGTCTCCCGGAATGCAACCGGCAGTCTTCGCGCCCACTCGGAAGGCTGCTTTGGGGAGGCTGGACGCCCCACGCGTGGCCCTTTTCGGGCCTAGCGTGGTAACAGGTACCACCCCCCAACCCCGGGCCGGTGGCGCTAGGGGCGTGGCTAGACCCAAGCCCGGGCCGGGAGGAGGGGCGGGGCCGGCGCGCGGGGAGCTGACCCCTGGCCACATGGCGGCCAGGGCCCCCAAACCCGACCAAGCTTGTCTCCCGGAATGCAACCGGCAGTCTTCGCGCCCACTCGGAAGGCTGCTTTGGGGAGGCTGGACGCCCCACGCGTGGCCCTTTTCGGGCCTAGCGTGGTAACAGGTACCACCCCCCAACCCCGGGCCGGTGGCGCTAGGGGCGTGGCTAGACCCAAGCCCGGGCCGGGAGGAGGGGCGGGGCCGGCGCGCGGGGAGCTGACCCCTGGCCACATGGCGGCCAGGGCCCCCAAACCCGACCAAGCTTGTCTCCCGGAATGCAACCGGCAGTCTTCGCGCCCACTCGGAAGGCTGCTTTGGGGAGGCTGGACGCCCCACGCGTGGCCCTTTTCGGGCCTAGCGTGGTAACAGGTACCACCCCCCAACCCCGGGCCGGTGGCGCTAGGGGCGTGGCTAGACCCAAGCCCGGGCCGGGAGGAGGGGCGGGGCCGGCGCGCGGGGAGCTGACCCCTGGCCACATGGCGGCCAGGGCCCCCAAACCCGACCAAGCTTGTCTCCCGGAATGCAACCGGCAGTCTTCGCGCCCACTCGGAAGGCTGCTTTGGGGAGGCTGGACGCCCCACGCGTGGCCCTTTTCGGGCCTAGCGTGGTAACAGGTACCACCCCCCAACCCCGGGCCGGTGGCGCTAGGGGCGTGGCTAGACCCAAGCCCGGGCCGGGAGGAGGGGCGGGGCCGGCGCGCGGGGAGCTGACCCCTGGCCACATGGCGGCCAGGGCCCCCAAACCCGACCAAGCTTGTCTCCCGGAATGCAACCGGCAGTCTTCGCGCCCACTCGGAAGGCTGCTTTGGGGAGGCTGGACGCCCCACGCGTGGCCCTTTTCGGGCCTAGCGTGGTAACAGGTACCACCCCCCAACCCCGGGCCGGTGGCGCTAGGGGCGTGGCTAGACCCAAGCCCGGGCCGGGAGGAGGGGCGGGGCCGGCGCGCGGGGAGCTGACCCCTGGCCACATGGCGGCCAGGGCCCCCAAACCCGACCAAGCTTGTCTCCCGGAATGCAACCGGCAGTCTTCGCGCCCACTCGGAAGGCTGCTTTGGGGAGGCTGGACGCCCCACGCGTGGCCCTTTTCGGGCCTAGCGTGGTAACAGGTACCACCCCCCAACCCCGGGCCGGTGGCGCTAGGGGCGTGGCTAGACCCAAGCCCGGGCCGGGAGGAGGGGCGGGGCCGGCGCGCGGGGAGCTGACCCCTGGCCACATGGCGGCCAGGGCCCCCAAACCCGACCAAGCTTGTCTCCCGGAATGCAACCGGCAGTCTTCGCGCCCACTCGGAAGGCTGCTTTGGGGAGGCTGGACGCCCCACGCGTGGCCCTTTTCGGGCCTAGCGTGGTAACAGGTACCACCCCCCAACCCCGGGCCGGTGGCGCTAGGGGCGTGGCTAGACCCAAGCCCGGGCCGGGAGGAGGGGCGGGGCCGGCGCGCGGGGAGCTGACCCCTGGCCACATGGCGGCCAGGGCCCCCAAACCCGACCAAGCTTGTCTCCCGGAATGCAACCGGCAGTCTTCGCGCCCACTCGGAAGGCTGCTTTGGGGAGGCTGGACGCCCCACGCGTGGCCCTTTTCGGGCCTAGCGTGGTAACAGGTACCACCCCCCAACCCCGGGCCGGTGGCGCTAGGGGCGTGGCTAGACCCAAGCCCGGGCCGGGAGGAGGGGCGGGGCCGGCGCGCGGGGAGCTGACCCCTGGCCACATGGCGGCCAGGGCCCCCAAACCCGACCAAGCTTGTCTCCCGGAATGCAACCGGCAGTCTTCGCGCCCACTCGGAAGGCTGCTTTGGGGAGGCTGGACGCCCCACGCGTGGCCCTTTTCGGGCCTAGCGTGGTAACAGGTACCACCCCCCAACCCCGGGCCGGTGGCGCTAGGGGCGTGGCTAGACCCAAGCCCGGGCCGGGAGGAGGGGCGGGGCCGGCGCGCGGGGAGCTGACCCCTGGCCACATGGCGGCCAGGGCCCCCAAACCCGACCAAGCTTGTCTCCCGGAATGCAACCGGCAGTCTTCGCGCCCACTCGGAAGGCTGCTTTGGGGAGGCTGGACGCCCCACGCGTGGCCCTTTTCGGGCCTAGCGTGGTAACAGGTACCACCCCCCAACCCCGGGCCGGTGGCGCTAGGGGCGTGGCTAGACCCAAGCCCGGGCCGGGAGGAGGGGCGGGGCCGGCGCGCGGGGAGCTGACCCCTGGCCACATGGCGGCCAGGGCCCCCAAACCCGACCAAGCTTGTCTCCCGGAATGCAACCGGCAGTCTTCGCGCCCACTCGGAAGGCTGCTTTGGGGAGGCTGGACGCCCCACGCGTGGCCCTTTTCGGGCCTAGCGTGGTAACAGGTACCACCCCCCAACCCCGGGCCGGTGGCGCTAGGGGCGTGGCTAGACCCAAGCCCGGGCCGGGAGGAGGGGCGGGGCCGGCGCGCGGGGAGCTGACCCCTGGCCACATGGCGGCCAGGGCCCCCAAACCCGACCAAGCTTGTCTCCCGGAATGCAACCGGCAGTCTTCGCGCCCACTCGGAAGGCTGCTTTGGGGAGGCTGGACGCCCCACGCGTGGCCCTTTTCGGGCCTAGCGTGGTAACAGGTACCACCCCCCAACCCCGGGCCGGTGGCGCTAGGGGCGTGGCTAGACCCAAGCCCGGGCCGGGAGGAGGGGCGGGGCCGGCGCGCGGGGAGCTGACCCCTGGCCACATGGCGGCCAGGGCCCCCAAACCCGACCAAGCTTGTCTCCCGGAATGCAACCGGCAGTCTTCGCGCCCACTCGGAAGGCTGCTTTGGGGAGGCTGGACGCCCCACGCGTGGCCCTTTTCGGGCCTAGCGTGGTAACAGGTACCACCCCCCAACCCCGGGCCGGTGGCGCTAGGGGCGTGGCTAGACCCAAGCCCGGGCCGGGAGGAGGGGCGGGGCCGGCGCGCGGGGAGCTGACCCCTGGCCACATGGCGGCCAGGGCCCCCAAACCCGACCAAGCTTGTCTCCCGGAATGCAACCGGCAGTCTTCGCGCCCACTCGGAAGGCTGCTTTGGGGAGGCTGGACGCCCCACGCGTGGCCCTTTTCGGGCCTAGCGTGGTAACAGGTACCACCCCCCAACCCCGGGCCGGTGGCGCTAGGGGCGTGGCTAGACCCAAGCCCGGGCCGGGAGGAGGGGCGGGGCCGGCGCGCGGGGAGCTGACCCCTGGCCACATGGCGGCCAGGGCCCCCAAACCCGACCAAGCTTGTCTCCCGGAATGCAACCGGCAGTCTTCGCGCCCACTCGGAAGGCTGCTTTGGGGAGGCTGGACGCCCCACGCGTGGCCCTTTTCGGGCCTAGCGTGGTAACAGGTACCACCCCCCAACCCCGGGCCGGTGGCGCTAGGGGCGTGGCTAGACCCAAGCCCGGGCCGGGAGGAGGGGCGGGGCCGGCGCGCGGGGAGCTGACCCCTGGCCACATGGCGGCCAGGGCCCCCAAACCCGACCAAGCTTGTCTCCCGGAATGCAACCGGCAGTCTTCGCGCCCACTCGGAAGGCTGCTTTGGGGAGGCTGGACGCCCCACGCGTGGCCCTTTTCGGGCCTAGCGTGGTAACAGGTACCACCCCCCAACCCCGGGCCGGTGGCGCTAGGGGCGTGGCTAGACCCAAGCCCGGGCCGGGAGGAGGGGCGGGGCCGGCGCGCGGGGAGCTGACCCCTGGCCACATGGCGGCCAGGGCCCCCAAACCCGACCAAGCTTGTCTCCCGGAATGCAACCGGCAGTCTTCGCGCCCACTCGGAAGGCTGCTTTGGGGAGGCTGGACGCCCCACGCGTGGCCCTTTTCGGGCCTAGCGTGGTAACAGGTACCACCCCCCAACCCCGGGCCGGTGGCGCTAGGGGCGTGGCTAGACCCAAGCCCGGGCCGGGAGGAGGGGCGGGGCCGGCGCGCGGGGAGCTGACCCCTGGCCACATGGCGGCCAGGGCCCCCAAACCCGACCAAGCTTGTCTCCCGGAATGCAACCGGCAGTCTTCGCGCCCACTCGGAAGGCTGCTTTGGGGAGGCTGGACGCCCCACGCGTGGCCCTTTTCGGGCCTAGCGTGGTAACAGGTACCACCCCCCAACCCCGGGCCGGTGGCGCTAGGGGCGTGGCTAGACCCAAGCCCGGGCCGGGAGGAGGGGCGGGGCCGGCGCGCGGGGAGCTGACCCCTGGCCACATGGCGGCCAGGGCCCCCAAACCCGACCAAGCTTGTCTCCCGGAATGCAACCGGCAGTCTTCGCGCCCACTCGGAAGGCTGCTTTGGGGAGGCTGGACGCCCCACGCGTGGCCCTTTTCGGGCCTAGCGTGGTAACAGGTACCACCCCCCAACCCCGGGCCGGTGGCGCTAGGGGCGTGGCTAGACCCAAGCCCGGGCCGGGAGGAGGGGCGGGGCCGGCGCGCGGGGAGCTGACCCCTGGCCACATGGCGGCCAGGGCCCCCAAACCCGACCAAGCTTGTCTCCCGGAATGCAACCGGCAGTCTTCGCGCCCACTCGGAAGGCTGCTTTGGGGAGGCTGGACGCCCCACGCGTGGCCCTTTTCGGGCCTAGCGTGGTAACAGGTACCACCCCCCAACCCCGGGCCGGTGGCGCTAGGGGCGTGGCTAGACCCAAGCCCGGGCCGGGAGGAGGGGCGGGGCCGGCGCGCGGGGAGCTGACCCCTGGCCACATGGCGGCCAGGGCCCCCAAACCCGACCAAGCTTGTCTCCCGGAATGCAACCGGCAGTCTTCGCGCCCACTCGGAAGGCTGCTTTGGGGAGGCTGGACGCCCCACGCGTGGCCCTTTTCGGGCCTAGCGTGGTAACAGGTACCACCCCCCAACCCCGGGCCGGTGGCGCTAGGGGCGTGGCTAGACCCAAGCCCGGGCCGGGAGGAGGGGCGGGGCCGGCGCGCGGGGAGCTGACCCCTGGCCACATGGCGGCCAGGGCCCCCAAACCCGACCAAGCTTGTCTCCCGGAATGCAACCGGCAGTCTTCGCGCCCACTCGGAAGGCTGCTTTGGGGAGGCTGGACGCCCCACGCGTGGCCCTTTTCGGGCCTAGCGTGGTAACAGGTACCACCCCCCAACCCCGGGCCGGTGGCGCTAGGGGCGTGGCTAGACCCAAGCCCGGGCCGGGAGGAGGGGCGGGGCCGGCGCGCGGGGAGCTGACCCCTGGCCACATGGCGGCCAGGGCCCCCAAACCCGACCAAGCTTGTCTCCCGGAATGCAACCGGCAGTCTTCGCGCCCACTCGGAAGGCTGCTTTGGGGAGGCTGGACGCCCCACGCGTGGCCCTTTTCGGGCCTAGCGTGGTAACAGGTACCACCCCCCAACCCCGGGCCGGTGGCGCTAGGGGCGTGGCTAGACCCAAGCCCGGGCCGGGAGGAGGGGCGGGGCCGGCGCGCGGGGAGCTGACCCCTGGCCACATGGCGGCCAGGGCCCCCAAACCCGACCAAGCTTGTCTCCCGGAATGCAACCGGCAGTCTTCGCGCCCACTCGGAAGGCTGCTTTGGGGAGGCTGGACGCCCCACGCGTGGCCCTTTTCGGGCCTAGCGTGGTAACAGGTACCACCCCCCAACCCCGGGCCGGTGGCGCTAGGGGCGTGGCTAGACCCAAGCCCGGGCCGGGAGGAGGGGCGGGGCCGGCGCGCGGGGAGCTGACCCCTGGCCACATGGCGGCCAGGGCCCCCAAACCCGACCAAGCTTGTCTCCCGGAATGCAACCGGCAGTCTTCGCGCCCACTCGGAAGGCTGCTTTGGGGAGGCTGGACGCCCCACGCGTGGCCCTTTTCGGGCCTAGCGTGGTAACAGGTACCACCCCCCAACCCCGGGCCGGTGGCGCTAGGGGCGTGGCTAGACCCAAGCCCGGGCCGGGAGGAGGGGCGGGGCCGGCGCGCGGGGAGCTGACCCCTGGCCACATGGCGGCCAGGGCCCCCAAACCCGACCAAGCTTGTCTCCCGGAATGCAACCGGCAGTCTTCGCGCCCACTCGGAAGGCTGCTTTGGGGAGGCTGGACGCCCCACGCGTGGCCCTTTTCGGGCCTAGCGTGGTAACAGGTACCACCCCCCAACCCCGGGCCGGTGGCGCTAGGGGCGTGGCTAGACCCAAGCCCGGGCCGGGAGGAGGGGCGGGGCCGGCGCGCGGGGAGCTGACCCCTGGCCACATGGCGGCCAGGGCCCCCAAACCCGACCAAGCTTGTCTCCCGGAATGCAACCGGCAGTCTTCGCGCCCACTCGGAAGGCTGCTTTGGGGAGGCTGGACGCCCCACGCGTGGCCCTTTTCGGGCCTAGCGTGGTAACAGGTACCACCCCCCAACCCCGGGCCGGTGGCGCTAGGGGCGTGGCTAGACCCAAGCCCGGGCCGGGAGGAGGGGCGGGGCCGGCGCGCGGGGAGCTGACCCCTGGCCACATGGCGGCCAGGGCCCCCAAACCCGACCAAGCTTGTCTCCCGGAATGCAACCGGCAGTCTTCGCGCCCACTCGGAAGGCTGCTTTGGGGAGGCTGGACGCCCCACGCGTGGCCCTTTTCGGGCCTAGCGTGGTAACAGGTACCACCCCCCAACCCCGGGCCGGTGGCGCTAGGGGCGTGGCTAGACCCAAGCCCGGGCCGGGAGGAGGGGCGGGGCCGGCGCGCGGGGAGCTGACCCCTGGCCACATGGCGGCCAGGGCCCCCAAACCCGACCAAGCTTGTCTCCCGGAATGCAACCGGCAGTCTTCGCGCCCACTCGGAAGGCTGCTTTGGGGAGGCTGGACGCCCCACGCGTGGCCCTTTTCGGGCCTAGCGTGGTAACAGGTACCACCCCCCAACCCCGGGCCGGTGGCGCTAGGGGCGTGGCTAGACCCAAGCCCGGGCCGGGAGGAGGGGCGGGGCCGGCGCGCGGGGAGCTGACCCCTGGCCACATGGCGGCCAGGGCCCCCAAACCCGACCAAGCTTGTCTCCCGGAATGCAACCGGCAGTCTTCGCGCCCACTCGGAAGGCTGCTTTGGGGAGGCTGGACGCCCCACGCGTGGCCCTTTTCGGGCCTAGCGTGGTAACAGGTACCACCCCCCAACCCCGGGCCGGTGGCGCTAGGGGCGTGGCTAGACCCAAGCCCGGGCCGGGAGGAGGGGCGGGGCCGGCGCGCGGGGAGCTGACCCCTGGCCACATGGCGGCCAGGGCCCCCAAACCCGACCAAGCTTGTCTCCCGGAATGCAACCGGCAGTCTTCGCGCCCACTCGGAAGGCTGCTTTGGGGAGGCTGGACGCCCCACGCGTGGCCCTTTTCGGGCCTAGCGTGGTAACAGGTACCACCCCCCAACCCCGGGCCGGTGGCGCTAGGGGCGTGGCTAGACCCAAGCCCGGGCCGGGAGGAGGGGCGGGGCCGGCGCGCGGGGAGCTGACCCCTGGCCACATGGCGGCCAGGGCCCCCAAACCCGACCAAGCTTGTCTCCCGGAATGCAACCGGCAGTCTTCGCGCCCACTCGGAAGGCTGCTTTGGGGAGGCTGGACGCCCCACGCGTGGCCCTTTTCGGGCCTAGCGTGGTAACAGGTACCACCCCCCAACCCCGGGCCGGTGGCGCTAGGGGCGTGGCTAGACCCAAGCCCGGGCCGGGAGGAGGGGCGGGGCCGGCGCGCGGGGAGCTGACCCCTGGCCACATGGCGGCCAGGGCCCCCAAACCCGACCAAGCTTGTCTCCCGGAATGCAACCGGCAGTCTTCGCGCCCACTCGGAAGGCTGCTTTGGGGAGGCTGGACGCCCCACGCGTGGCCCTTTTCGGGCCTAGCGTGGTAACAGGTACCACCCCCCAACCCCGGGCCGGTGGCGCTAGGGGCGTGGCTAGACCCAAGCCCGGGCCGGGAGGAGGGGCGGGGCCGGCGCGCGGGGAGCTGACCCCTGGCCACATGGCGGCCAGGGCCCCCAAACCCGACCAAGCTTGTCTCCCGGAATGCAACCGGCAGTCTTCGCGCCCACTCGGAAGGCTGCTTTGGGGAGGCTGGACGCCCCACGCGTGGCCCTTTTCGGGCCTAGCGTGGTAACAGGTACCACCCCCCAACCCCGGGCCGGTGGCGCTAGGGGCGTGGCTAGACCCAAGCCCGGGCCGGGAGGAGGGGCGGGGCCGGCGCGCGGGGAGCTGACCCCTGGCCACATGGCGGCCAGGGCCCCCAAACCCGACCAAGCTTGTCTCCCGGAATGCAACCGGCAGTCTTCGCGCCCACTCGGAAGGCTGCTTTGGGGAGGCTGGACGCCCCACGCGTGGCCCTTTTCGGGCCTAGCGTGGTAACAGGTACCACCCCCCAACCCCGGGCCGGTGGCGCTAGGGGCGTGGCTAGACCCAAGCCCGGGCCGGGAGGAGGGGCGGGGCCGGCGCGCGGGGAGCTGACCCCTGGCCACATGGCGGCCAGGGCCCCCAAACCCGACCAAGCTTGTCTCCCGGAATGCAACCGGCAGTCTTCGCGCCCACTCGGAAGGCTGCTTTGGGGAGGCTGGACGCCCCACGCGTGGCCCTTTTCGGGCCTAGCGTGGTAACAGGTACCACCCCCCAACCCCGGGCCGGTGGCGCTAGGGGCGTGGCTAGACCCAAGCCCGGGCCGGGAGGAGGGGCGGGGCCGGCGCGCGGGGAGCTGACCCCTGGCCACATGGCGGCCAGGGCCCCCAAACCCGACCAAGCTTGTCTCCCGGAATGCAACCGGCAGTCTTCGCGCCCACTCGGAAGGCTGCTTTGGGGAGGCTGGACGCCCCACGCGTGGCCCTTTTCGGGCCTAGCGTGGTAACAGGTACCACCCCCCAACCCCGGGCCGGTGGCGCTAGGGGCGTGGCTAGACCCAAGCCCGGGCCGGGAGGAGGGGCGGGGCCGGCGCGCGGGGAGCTGACCCCTGGCCACATGGCGGCCAGGGCCCCCAAACCCGACCAAGCTTGTCTCCCGGAATGCAACCGGCAGTCTTCGCGCCCACTCGGAAGGCTGCTTTGGGGAGGCTGGACGCCCCACGCGTGGCCCTTTTCGGGCCTAGCGTGGTAACAGGTACCACCCCCCAACCCCGGGCCGGTGGCGCTAGGGGCGTGGCTAGACCCAAGCCCGGGCCGGGAGGAGGGGCGGGGCCGGCGCGCGGGGAGCTGACCCCTGGCCACATGGCGGCCAGGGCCCCCAAACCCGACCAAGCTTGTCTCCCGGAATGCAACCGGCAGTCTTCGCGCCCACTCGGAAGGCTGCTTTGGGGAGGCTGGACGCCCCACGCGTGGCCCTTTTCGGGCCTAGCGTGGTAACAGGTACCACCCCCCAACCCCGGGCCGGTGGCGCTAGGGGCGTGGCTAGACCCAAGCCCGGGCCGGGAGGAGGGGCGGGGCCGGCGCGCGGGGAGCTGACCCCTGGCCACATGGCGGCCAGGGCCCCCAAACCCGACCAAGCTTGTCTCCCGGAATGCAACCGGCAGTCTTCGCGCCCACTCGGAAGGCTGCTTTGGGGAGGCTGGACGCCCCACGCGTGGCCCTTTTCGGGCCTAGCGTGGTAACAGGTACCACCCCCCAACCCCGGGCCGGTGGCGCTAGGGGCGTGGCTAGACCCAAGCCCGGGCCGGGAGGAGGGGCGGGGCCGGCGCGCGGGGAGCTGACCCCTGGCCACATGGCGGCCAGGGCCCCCAAACCCGACCAAGCTTGTCTCCCGGAATGCAACCGGCAGTCTTCGCGCCCACTCGGAAGGCTGCTTTGGGGAGGCTGGACGCCCCACGCGTGGCCCTTTTCGGGCCTAGCGTGGTAACAGGTACCACCCCCCAACCCCGGGCCGGTGGCGCTAGGGGCGTGGCTAGACCCAAGCCCGGGCCGGGAGGAGGGGCGGGGCCGGCGCGCGGGGAGCTGACCCCTGGCCACATGGCGGCCAGGGCCCCCAAACCCGACCAAGCTTGTCTCCCGGAATGCAACCGGCAGTCTTCGCGCCCACTCGGAAGGCTGCTTTGGGGAGGCTGGACGCCCCACGCGTGGCCCTTTTCGGGCCTAGCGTGGTAACAGGTACCACCCCCCAACCCCGGGCCGGTGGCGCTAGGGGCGTGGCTAGACCCAAGCCCGGGCCGGGAGGAGGGGCGGGGCCGGCGCGCGGGGAGCTGACCCCTGGCCACATGGCGGCCAGGGCCCCCAAACCCGACCAAGCTTGTCTCCCGGAATGCAACCGGCAGTCTTCGCGCCCACTCGGAAGGCTGCTTTGGGGAGGCTGGACGCCCCACGCGTGGCCCTTTTCGGGCCTAGCGTGGTAACAGGTACCACCCCCCAACCCCGGGCCGGTGGCGCTAGGGGCGTGGCTAGACCCAAGCCCGGGCCGGGAGGAGGGGCGGGGCCGGCGCGCGGGGAGCTGACCCCTGGCCACATGGCGGCCAGGGCCCCCAAACCCGACCAAGCTTGTCTCCCGGAATGCAACCGGCAGTCTTCGCGCCCACTCGGAAGGCTGCTTTGGGGAGGCTGGACGCCCCACGCGTGGCCCTTTTCGGGCCTAGCGTGGTAACAGGTACCACCCCCCAACCCCGGGCCGGTGGCGCTAGGGGCGTGGCTAGACCCAAGCCCGGGCCGGGAGGAGGGGCGGGGCCGGCGCGCGGGGAGCTGACCCCTGGCCACATGGCGGCCAGGGCCCCCAAACCCGACCAAGCTTGTCTCCCGGAATGCAACCGGCAGTCTTCGCGCCCACTCGGAAGGCTGCTTTGGGGAGGCTGGACGCCCCACGCGTGGCCCTTTTCGGGCCTAGCGTGGTAACAGGTACCACCCCCCAACCCCGGGCCGGTGGCGCTAGGGGCGTGGCTAGACCCAAGCCCGGGCCGGGAGGAGGGGCGGGGCCGGCGCGCGGGGAGCTGACCCCTGGCCACATGGCGGCCAGGGCCCCCAAACCCGACCAAGCTTGTCTCCCGGAATGCAACCGGCAGTCTTCGCGCCCACTCGGAAGGCTGCTTTGGGGAGGCTGGACGCCCCACGCGTGGCCCTTTTCGGGCCTAGCGTGGTAACAGGTACCACCCCCCAACCCCGGGCCGGTGGCGCTAGGGGCGTGGCTAGACCCAAGCCCGGGCCGGGAGGAGGGGCGGGGCCGGCGCGCGGGGAGCTGACCCCTGGCCACATGGCGGCCAGGGCCCCCAAACCCGACCAAGCTTGTCTCCCGGAATGCAACCGGCAGTCTTCGCGCCCACTCGGAAGGCTGCTTTGGGGAGGCTGGACGCCCCACGCGTGGCCCTTTTCGGGCCTAGCGTGGTAACAGGTACCACCCCCCAACCCCGGGCCGGTGGCGCTAGGGGCGTGGCTAGACCCAAGCCCGGGCCGGGAGGAGGGGCGGGGCCGGCGCGCGGGGAGCTGACCCCTGGCCACATGGCGGCCAGGGCCCCCAAACCCGACCAAGCTTGTCTCCCGGAATGCAACCGGCAGTCTTCGCGCCCACTCGGAAGGCTGCTTTGGGGAGGCTGGACGCCCCACGCGTGGCCCTTTTCGGGCCTAGCGTGGTAACAGGTACCACCCCCCAACCCCGGGCCGGTGGCGCTAGGGGCGTGGCTAGACCCAAGCCCGGGCCGGGAGGAGGGGCGGGGCCGGCGCGCGGGGAGCTGACCCCTGGCCACATGGCGGCCAGGGCCCCCAAACCCGACCAAGCTTGTCTCCCGGAATGCAACCGGCAGTCTTCGCGCCCACTCGGAAGGCTGCTTTGGGGAGGCTGGACGCCCCACGCGTGGCCCTTTTCGGGCCTAGCGTGGTAACAGGTACCACCCCCCAACCCCGGGCCGGTGGCGCTAGGGGCGTGGCTAGACCCAAGCCCGGGCCGGGAGGAGGGGCGGGGCCGGCGCGCGGGGAGCTGACCCCTGGCCACATGGCGGCCAGGGCCCCCAAACCCGACCAAGCTTGTCTCCCGGAATGCAACCGGCAGTCTTCGCGCCCACTCGGAAGGCTGCTTTGGGGAGGCTGGACGCCCCACGCGTGGCCCTTTTCGGGCCTAGCGTGGTAACAGGTACCACCCCCCAACCCCGGGCCGGTGGCGCTAGGGGCGTGGCTAGACCCAAGCCCGGGCCGGGAGGAGGGGCGGGGCCGGCGCGCGGGGAGCTGACCCCTGGCCACATGGCGGCCAGGGCCCCCAAACCCGACCAAGCTTGTCTCCCGGAATGCAACCGGCAGTCTTCGCGCCCACTCGGAAGGCTGCTTTGGGGAGGCTGGACGCCCCACGCGTGGCCCTTTTCGGGCCTAGCGTGGTAACAGGTACCACCCCCCAACCCCGGGCCGGTGGCGCTAGGGGCGTGGCTAGACCCAAGCCCGGGCCGGGAGGAGGGGCGGGGCCGGCGCGCGGGGAGCTGACCCCTGGCCACATGGCGGCCAGGGCCCCCAAACCCGACCAAGCTTGTCTCCCGGAATGCAACCGGCAGTCTTCGCGCCCACTCGGAAGGCTGCTTTGGGGAGGCTGGACGCCCCACGCGTGGCCCTTTTCGGGCCTAGCGTGGTAACAGGTACCACCCCCCAACCCCGGGCCGGTGGCGCTAGGGGCGTGGCTAGACCCAAGCCCGGGCCGGGAGGAGGGGCGGGGCCGGCGCGCGGGGAGCTGACCCCTGGCCACATGGCGGCCAGGGCCCCCAAACCCGACCAAGCTTGTCTCCCGGAATGCAACCGGCAGTCTTCGCGCCCACTCGGAAGGCTGCTTTGGGGAGGCTGGACGCCCCACGCGTGGCCCTTTTCGGGCCTAGCGTGGTAACAGGTACCACCCCCCAACCCCGGGCCGGTGGCGCTAGGGGCGTGGCTAGACCCAAGCCCGGGCCGGGAGGAGGGGCGGGGCCGGCGCGCGGGGAGCTGACCCCTGGCCACATGGCGGCCAGGGCCCCCAAACCCGACCAAGCTTGTCTCCCGGAATGCAACCGGCAGTCTTCGCGCCCACTCGGAAGGCTGCTTTGGGGAGGCTGGACGCCCCACGCGTGGCCCTTTTCGGGCCTAGCGTGGTAACAGGTACCACCCCCCAACCCCGGGCCGGTGGCGCTAGGGGCGTGGCTAGACCCAAGCCCGGGCCGGGAGGAGGGGCGGGGCCGGCGCGCGGGGAGCTGACCCCTGGCCACATGGCGGCCAGGGCCCCCAAACCCGACCAAGCTTGTCTCCCGGAATGCAACCGGCAGTCTTCGCGCCCACTCGGAAGGCTGCTTTGGGGAGGCTGGACGCCCCACGCGTGGCCCTTTTCGGGCCTAGCGTGGTAACAGGTACCACCCCCCAACCCCGGGCCGGTGGCGCTAGGGGCGTGGCTAGACCCAAGCCCGGGCCGGGAGGAGGGGCGGGGCCGGCGCGCGGGGAGCTGACCCCTGGCCACATGGCGGCCAGGGCCCCCAAACCCGACCAAGCTTGTCTCCCGGAATGCAACCGGCAGTCTTCGCGCCCACTCGGAAGGCTGCTTTGGGGAGGCTGGACGCCCCACGCGTGGCCCTTTTCGGGCCTAGCGTGGTAACAGGTACCACCCCCCAACCCCGGGCCGGTGGCGCTAGGGGCGTGGCTAGACCCAAGCCCGGGCCGGGAGGAGGGGCGGGGCCGGCGCGCGGGGAGCTGACCCCTGGCCACATGGCGGCCAGGGCCCCCAAACCCGACCAAGCTTGTCTCCCGGAATGCAACCGGCAGTCTTCGCGCCCACTCGGAAGGCTGCTTTGGGGAGGCTGGACGCCCCACGCGTGGCCCTTTTCGGGCCTAGCGTGGTAACAGGTACCACCCCCCAACCCCGGGCCGGTGGCGCTAGGGGCGTGGCTAGACCCAAGCCCGGGCCGGGAGGAGGGGCGGGGCCGGCGCGCGGGGAGCTGACCCCTGGCCACATGGCGGCCAGGGCCCCCAAACCCGACCAAGCTTGTCTCCCGGAATGCAACCGGCAGTCTTCGCGCCCACTCGGAAGGCTGCTTTGGGGAGGCTGGACGCCCCACGCGTGGCCCTTTTCGGGCCTAGCGTGGTAACAGGTACCACCCCCCAACCCCGGGCCGGTGGCGCTAGGGGCGTGGCTAGACCCAAGCCCGGGCCGGGAGGAGGGGCGGGGCCGGCGCGCGGGGAGCTGACCCCTGGCCACATGGCGGCCAGGGCCCCCAAACCCGACCAAGCTTGTCTCCCGGAATGCAACCGGCAGTCTTCGCGCCCACTCGGAAGGCTGCTTTGGGGAGGCTGGACGCCCCACGCGTGGCCCTTTTCGGGCCTAGCGTGGTAACAGGTACCACCCCCCAACCCCGGGCCGGTGGCGCTAGGGGCGTGGCTAGACCCAAGCCCGGGCCGGGAGGAGGGGCGGGGCCGGCGCGCGGGGAGCTGACCCCTGGCCACATGGCGGCCAGGGCCCCCAAACCCGACCAAGCTTGTCTCCCGGAATGCAACCGGCAGTCTTCGCGCCCACTCGGAAGGCTGCTTTGGGGAGGCTGGACGCCCCACGCGTGGCCCTTTTCGGGCCTAGCGTGGTAACAGGTACCACCCCCCAACCCCGGGCCGGTGGCGCTAGGGGCGTGGCTAGACCCAAGCCCGGGCCGGGAGGAGGGGCGGGGCCGGCGCGCGGGGAGCTGACCCCTGGCCACATGGCGGCCAGGGCCCCCAAACCCGACCAAGCTTGTCTCCCGGAATGCAACCGGCAGTCTTCGCGCCCACTCGGAAGGCTGCTTTGGGGAGGCTGGACGCCCCACGCGTGGCCCTTTTCGGGCCTAGCGTGGTAACAGGTACCACCCCCCAACCCCGGGCCGGTGGCGCTAGGGGCGTGGCTAGACCCAAGCCCGGGCCGGGAGGAGGGGCGGGGCCGGCGCGCGGGGAGCTGACCCCTGGCCACATGGCGGCCAGGGCCCCCAAACCCGACCAAGCTTGTCTCCCGGAATGCAACCGGCAGTCTTCGCGCCCACTCGGAAGGCTGCTTTGGGGAGGCTGGACGCCCCACGCGTGGCCCTTTTCGGGCCTAGCGTGGTAACAGGTACCACCCCCCAACCCCGGGCCGGTGGCGCTAGGGGCGTGGCTAGACCCAAGCCCGGGCCGGGAGGAGGGGCGGGGCCGGCGCGCGGGGAGCTGACCCCTGGCCACATGGCGGCCAGGGCCCCCAAACCCGACCAAGCTTGTCTCCCGGAATGCAACCGGCAGTCTTCGCGCCCACTCGGAAGGCTGCTTTGGGGAGGCTGGACGCCCCACGCGTGGCCCTTTTCGGGCCTAGCGTGGTAACAGGTACCACCCCCCAACCCCGGGCCGGTGGCGCTAGGGGCGTGGCTAGACCCAAGCCCGGGCCGGGAGGAGGGGCGGGGCCGGCGCGCGGGGAGCTGACCCCTGGCCACATGGCGGCCAGGGCCCCCAAACCCGACCAAGCTTGTCTCCCGGAATGCAACCGGCAGTCTTCGCGCCCACTCGGAAGGCTGCTTTGGGGAGGCTGGACGCCCCACGCGTGGCCCTTTTCGGGCCTAGCGTGGTAACAGGTACCACCCCCCAACCCCGGGCCGGTGGCGCTAGGGGCGTGGCTAGACCCAAGCCCGGGCCGGGAGGAGGGGCGGGGCCGGCGCGCGGGGAGCTGACCCCTGGCCACATGGCGGCCAGGGCCCCCAAACCCGACCAAGCTTGTCTCCCGGAATGCAACCGGCAGTCTTCGCGCCCACTCGGAAGGCTGCTTTGGGGAGGCTGGACGCCCCACGCGTGGCCCTTTTCGGGCCTAGCGTGGTAACAGGTACCACCCCCCAACCCCGGGCCGGTGGCGCTAGGGGCGTGGCTAGACCCAAGCCCGGGCCGGGAGGAGGGGCGGGGCCGGCGCGCGGGAGCTGACCCCTGGCCACATGGCGGCCAGGGCCCCCAAACCCGACCAAGCTTGTCTCCCGGAATGCAACCGGCAGTCTTCGCGCCCACTCGGAAGGCTGCTTTGGGGAGGCTGGACGCCCCACGCGTGGCCCTTTTCGGGCCTAGCGTGGTAACAGGTACCACCCCCCAACCCCGGGCCGGTGGCGCTAGGGGCGTGGCTAGACCCAAGCCCGGGCCGGGAGGAGGGGCGGGGCCGGCGCGCGGGGAGCTGACCCCTGGCCACATGGCGGCCAGGGCCCCCAAACCCGACCAAGCTTGTCTCCCGGAATGCAACCGGCAGTCTTCGCGCCCACTCGGAAGGCTGCTTTGGGGAGGCTGGACGCCCCACGCGTGGCCCTTTTCGGGCCTAGCGTGGTAACAGGTACCACCCCCCAACCCCGGGCCGGTGGCGCTAGGGGCGTGGCTAGACCCAAGCCCGGGCCGGGAGGAGGGGCGGGGCCGGCGCGCGGGGAGCTGACCCCTGGCCACATGGCGGCCAGGGCCCCCAAACCCGACCAAGCTTGTCTCCCGGAATGCAACCGGCAGTCTTCGCGCCCACTCGGAAGGCTGCTTTGGGGAGGCTGGACGCCCCACGCGTGGCCCTTTTCGGGCCTAGCGTGGTAACAGGTACCACCCCCCAACCCCGGGCCGGTGGCGCTAGGGGCGTGGCTAGACCCAAGCCCGGGCCGGGAGGAGGGGCGGGGCCGGCGCGCGGGGAGCTGACCCCTGGCCACATGGCGGCCAGGGCCCCCAAACCCGACCAAGCTTGTCTCCCGGAATGCAACCGGCAGTCTTCGCGCCCACTCGGAAGGCTGCTTTGGGGAGGCTGGACGCCCCACGCGTGGCCCTTTTCGGGCCTAGCGTGGTAACAGGTACCACCCCCCAACCCCGGGCCGGTGGCGCTAGGGGCGTGGCTAGACCCAAGCCCGGGCCGGGAGGAGGGGCGGGGCCGGCGCGCGGGGAGCTGACCCCTGGCCACATGGCGGCCAGGGCCCCCAAACCCGACCAAGCTTGTCTCCCGGAATGCAACCGGCAGTCTTCGCGCCCACTCGGAAGGCTGCTTTGGGGAGGCTGGACGCCCCACGCGTGGCCCTTTTCGGGCCTAGCGTGGTAACAGGTACCACCCCCCAACCCCGGGCCGGTGGCGCTAGGGGCGTGGCTAGACCCAAGCCCGGGCCGGGAGGAGGGGCGGGGCCGGCGCGCGGGGAGCTGACCCCTGGCCACATGGCGGCCAGGGCCCCCAAACCCGACCAAGCTTGTCTCCCGGAATGCAACCGGCAGTCTTCGCGCCCACTCGGAAGGCTGCTTTGGGGAGGCTGGACGCCCCACGCGTGGCCCTTTTCGGGCCTAGCGTGGTAACAGGTACCACCCCCCAACCCCGGGCCGGTGGCGCTAGGGGCGTGGCTAGACCCAAGCCCGGGCCGGGAGGAGGGGCGGGGCCGGCGCGCGGGGAGCTGACCCCTGGCCACATGGCGGCCAGGGCCCCCAAACCCGACCAAGCTTGTCTCCCGGAATGCAACCGGCAGTCTTCGCGCCCACTCGGAAGGCTGCTTTGGGGAGGCTGGACGCCCCACGCGTGGCCCTTTTCGGGCCTAGCGTGGTAACAGGTACCACCCCCCAACCCCGGGCCGGTGGCGCTAGGGGCGTGGCTAGACCCAAGCCCGGGCCGGGAGGAGGGGCGGGGCCGGCGCGCGGGGAGCTGACCCCTGGCCACATGGCGGCCAGGGCCCCCAAACCCGACCAAGCTTGTCTCCCGGAATGCAACCGGCAGTCTTCGCGCCCACTCGGAAGGCTGCTTTGGGGAGGCTGGACGCCCCACGCGTGGCCCTTTTCGGGCCTAGCGTGGTAACAGGTACCACCCCCCAACCCCGGGCCGGTGGCGCTAGGGGCGTGGCTAGACCCAAGCCCGGGCCGGGAGGAGGGGCGGGGCCGGCGCGCGGGGAGCTGACCCCTGGCCACATGGCGGCCAGGGCCCCCAAACCCGACCAAGCTTGTCTCCCGGAATGCAACCGGCAGTCTTCGCGCCCACTCGGAAGGCTGCTTTGGGGAGGCTGGACGCCCCACGCGTGGCCCTTTTCGGGCCTAGCGTGGTAACAGGTACCACCCCCCAACCCCGGGCCGGTGGCGCTAGGGGCGTGGCTAGACCCAAGCCCGGGCCGGGAGGAGGGGCGGGGCCGGCGCGCGGGGAGCTGACCCCTGGCCACATGGCGGCCAGGGCCCCCAAACCCGACCAAGCTTGTCTCCCGGAATGCAACCGGCAGTCTTCGCGCCCACTCGGAAGGCTGCTTTGGGGAGGCTGGACGCCCCACGCGTGGCCCTTTTCGGGCCTAGCGTGGTAACAGGTACCACCCCCCAACCCCGGGCCGGTGGCGCTAGGGGCGTGGCTAGACCCAAGCCCGGGCCGGGAGGAGGGGCGGGGCCGGCGCGCGGGGAGCTGACCCCTGGCCACATGGCGGCCAGGGCCCCCAAACCCGACCAAGCTTGTCTCCCGGAATGCAACCGGCAGTCTTCGCGCCCACTCGGAAGGCTGCTTTGGGGAGGCTGGACGCCCCACGCGTGGCCCTTTTCGGGCCTAGCGTGGTAACAGGTACCACCCCCCAACCCCGGGCCGGTGGCGCTAGGGGCGTGGCTAGACCCAAGCCCGGGCCGGGAGGAGGGGCGGGGCCGGCGCGCGGGGAGCTGACCCCTGGCCACATGGCGGCCAGGGCCCCCAAACCCGACCAAGCTTGTCTCCCGGAATGCAACCGGCAGTCTTCGCGCCCACTCGGAAGGCTGCTTTGGGGAGGCTGGACGCCCCACGCGTGGCCCTTTTCGGGCCTAGCGTGGTAACAGGTACCACCCCCCAACCCCGGGCCGGTGGCGCTAGGGGCGTGGCTAGACCCAAGCCCGGGCCGGGAGGAGGGGCGGGGCCGGCGCGCGGGGAGCTGACCCCTGGCCACATGGCGGCCAGGGCCCCCAAACCCGACCAAGCTTGTCTCCCGGAATGCAACCGGCAGTCTTCGCGCCCACTCGGAAGGCTGCTTTGGGGAGGCTGGACGCCCCACGCGTGGCCCTTTTCGGGCCTAGCGTGGTAACAGGTACCACCCCCCAACCCCGGGCCGGTGGCGCTAGGGGCGTGGCTAGACCCAAGCCCGGGCCGGGAGGAGGGGCGGGGCCGGCGCGCGGGGAGCTGACCCCTGGCCACATGGCGGCCAGGGCCCCCAAACCCGACCAAGCTTGTCTCCCGGAATGCAACCGGCAGTCTTCGCGCCCACTCGGAAGGCTGCTTTGGGGAGGCTGGACGCCCCACGCGTGGCCCTTTTCGGGCCTAGCGTGGTAACAGGTACCACCCCCCAACCCCGGGCCGGTGGCGCTAGGGGCGTGGCTAGACCCAAGCCCGGGCCGGGAGGAGGGGCGGGGCCGGCGCGCGGGGAGCTGACCCCTGGCCACATGGCGGCCAGGGCCCCCAAACCCGACCAAGCTTGTCTCCCGGAATGCAACCGGCAGTCTTCGCGCCCACTCGGAAGGCTGCTTTGGGGAGGCTGGACGCCCCACGCGTGGCCCTTTTCGGGCCTAGCGTGGTAACAGGTACCACCCCCCAACCCCGGGCCGGTGGCGCTAGGGGCGTGGCTAGACCCAAGCCCGGGCCGGGAGGAGGGGCGGGGCCGGCGCGCGGGGAGCTGACCCCTGGCCACATGGCGGCCAGGGCCCCCAAACCCGACCAAGCTTGTCTCCCGGAATGCAACCGGCAGTCTTCGCGCCCACTCGGAAGGCTGCTTTGGGGAGGCTGGACGCCCCACGCGTGGCCCTTTTCGGGCCTAGCGTGGTAACAGGTACCACCCCCCAACCCCGGGCCGGTGGCGCTAGGGGCGTGGCTAGACCCAAGCCCGGGCCGGGAGGAGGGGCGGGGCCGGCGCGCGGGGAGCTGACCCCTGGCCACATGGCGGCCAGGGCCCCCAAACCCGACCAAGCTTGTCTCCCGGAATGCAACCGGCAGTCTTCGCGCCCACTCGGAAGGCTGCTTTGGGGAGGCTGGACGCCCCACGCGTGGCCCTTTTCGGGCCTAGCGTGGTAACAGGTACCACCCCCCAACCCCGGGCCGGTGGCGCTAGGGGCGTGGCTAGACCCAAGCCCGGGCCGGGAGGAGGGGCGGGGCCGGCGCGCGGGGAGCTGACCCCTGGCCACATGGCGGCCAGGGCCCCCAAACCCGACCAAGCTTGTCTCCCGGAATGCAACCGGCAGTCTTCGCGCCCACTCGGAAGGCTGCTTTGGGGAGGCTGGACGCCCCACGCGTGGCCCTTTTCGGGCCTAGCGTGGTAACAGGTACCACCCCCCAACCCCGGGCCGGTGGCGCTAGGGGCGTGGCTAGACCCAAGCCCGGGCCGGGAGGAGGGGCGGGGCCGGCGCGCGGGGAGCTGACCCCTGGCCACATGGCGGCCAGGGCCCCCAAACCCGACCAAGCTTGTCTCCCGGAATGCAACCGGCAGTCTTCGCGCCCACTCGGAAGGCTGCTTTGGGGAGGCTGGACGCCCCACGCGTGGCCCTTTTCGGGCCTAGCGTGGTAACAGGTACCACCCCCCAACCCCGGGCCGGTGGCGCTAGGGGCGTGGCTAGACCCAAGCCCGGGCCGGGAGGAGGGGCGGGGCCGGCGCGCGGGGAGCTGACCCCTGGCCACATGGCGGCCAGGGCCCCCAAACCCGACCAAGCTTGTCTCCCGGAATGCAACCGGCAGTCTTCGCGCCCACTCGGAAGGCTGCTTTGGGGAGGCTGGACGCCCCACGCGTGGCCCTTTTCGGGCCTAGCGTGGTAACAGGTACCACCCCCCAACCCCGGGCCGGTGGCGCTAGGGGCGTGGCTAGACCCAAGCCCGGGCCGGGAGGAGGGGCGGGGCCGGCGCGCGGGGAGCTGACCCCTGGCCACATGGCGGCCAGGGCCCCCAAACCCGACCAAGCTTGTCTCCCGGAATGCAACCGGCAGTCTTCGCGCCCACTCGGAAGGCTGCTTTGGGGAGGCTGGACGCCCCACGCGTGGCCCTTTTCGGGCCTAGCGTGGTAACAGGTACCACCCCCCAACCCCGGGCCGGTGGCGCTAGGGGCGTGGCTAGACCCAAGCCCGGGCCGGGAGGAGGGGCGGGGCCGGCGCGCGGGGAGCTGACCCCTGGCCACATGGCGGCCAGGGCCCCCAAACCCGACCAAGCTTGTCTCCCGGAATGCAACCGGCAGTCTTCGCGCCCACTCGGAAGGCTGCTTTGGGGAGGCTGGACGCCCCACGCGTGGCCCTTTTCGGGCCTAGCGTGGTAACAGGTACCACCCCCCAACCCCGGGCCGGTGGCGCTAGGGGCGTGGCTAGACCCAAGCCCGGGCCGGGAGGAGGGGCGGGGCCGGCGCGCGGGGAGCTGACCCCTGGCCACATGGCGGCCAGGGCCCCCAAACCCGACCAAGCTTGTCTCCCGGAATGCAACCGGCAGTCTTCGCGCCCACTCGGAAGGCTGCTTTGGGGAGGCTGGACGCCCCACGCGTGGCCCTTTTCGGGCCTAGCGTGGTAACAGGTACCACCCCCCAACCCCGGGCCGGTGGCGCTAGGGGCGTGGCTAGACCCAAGCCCGGGCCGGGAGGAGGGGCGGGGCCGGCGCGCGGGGAGCTGACCCCTGGCCACATGGCGGCCAGGGCCCCCAAACCCGACCAAGCTTGTCTCCCGGAATGCAACCGGCAGTCTTCGCGCCCACTCGGAAGGCTGCTTTGGGGAGGCTGGACGCCCCACGCGTGGCCCTTTTCGGGCCTAGCGTGGTAACAGGTACCACCCCCCAACCCCGGGCCGGTGGCGCTAGGGGCGTGGCTAGACCCAAGCCCGGGCCGGGAGGAGGGGCGGGGCCGGCGCGCGGGGAGCTGACCCCTGGCCACATGGCGGCCAGGGCCCCCAAACCCGACCAAGCTTGTCTCCCGGAATGCAACCGGCAGTCTTCGCGCCCACTCGGAAGGCTGCTTTGGGGAGGCTGGACGCCCCACGCGTGGCCCTTTTCGGGCCTAGCGTGGTAACAGGTACCACCCCCCAACCCCGGGCCGGTGGCGCTAGGGGCGTGGCTAGACCCAAGCCCGGGCCGGGAGGAGGGGCGGGGCCGGCGCGCGGGGAGCTGACCCCTGGCCACATGGCGGCCAGGGCCCCCAAACCCGACCAAGCTTGTCTCCCGG
Source organism: Ochotona curzoniae (assembly GCF_017591425.1). Taxonomy (NCBI): domain Eukaryota; kingdom Metazoa; phylum Chordata; class Mammalia; order Lagomorpha; family Ochotonidae; genus Ochotona; species Ochotona curzoniae. The sequence goes on from NW_024466026.1 coordinate 24,561, forward strand.
AATGCAACCGGCAGTCTTCGCGCCCACTCGGAAGGCTGCTTTGGGGAGGCTGGACGCCCCACGCGTGGCCCTTTTCGGGCCTAGCGTGGTAACAGGTACCACCCCCCAACCCCGGGCCGGTGGCGCTAGGGGCGTGGCTAGACCCAAGCCCGGGCCGGGAGGAGGGGCGGGGCCGGCGCGCGGGGAGCTGACCCCTGGCCACATGGCGGCCAGGGCCCCCAAACCCGACCAAGCTTGTCTCCCGGAATGCAACCGGCAGTCTTCGCGCCCACTCGGAAGGCTGCTTTGGGGAGGCTGGACGCCCCACGCGTGGCCCTTTTCGGGCCTAGCGTGGTAACAGGTACCACCCCCCAACCCCGGGCCGGTGGCGCTAGGGGCGTGGCTAGACCCAAGCCCGGGCCGGGAGGAGGGGCGGGGCCGGCGCGCGGGAGCTGACCCCTGGCCACATGGCGGCCAGGGCCCCCAAACCCGACCAAGCTTGTCTCCCGGAATGCAACCGGCAGTCTTCGCGCCCACTCGGAAGGCTGCTTTGGGGAGGCTGGACGCCCCACGCGTGGCCCTTTTCGGGCCTAGCGTGGTAACAGGTACCACCCCCCAACCCCGGGCCGGTGGCGCTAGGGGCGTGGCTAGACCCAAGCCCGGGCCGGGAGGAGGGGCGGGGCCGGCGCGCGGGGAGCTGACCCCTGGCCACATGGCGGCCAGGGCCCCCAAACCCGACCAAGCTTGTCTCCCGGAATGCAACCGGCAGTCTTCGCGCCCACTCGGAAGGCTGCTTTGGGGAGGCTGGACGCCCCACGCGTGGCCCTTTTCGGGCCTAGCGTGGTAACAGGTACCACCCCCCAACCCCGGGCCGGTGGCGCTAGGGGCGTGGCTAGACCCAAGCCCGGGCCGGGAGGAGGGGCGGGGCCGGCGCGCGGGGAGCTGACCCCTGGCCACATGGCGGCCAGGGCCCCCAAACCCGACCAAGCTTGTCTCCCGGAATGCAACCGGCAGTCTTCGCGCCCACTCGGAAGGCTGCTTTGGGGAGGCTGGACGCCCCACGCGTGGCCCTTTTCGGGCCTAGCGTGGTAACAGGTACCACCCCCCAACCCCGGGCCGGTGGCGCTAGGGGCGTGGCTAGACCCAAGCCCGGGCCGGGAGGAGGGGCGGGGCCGGCGCGCGGGGAGCTGACCCCTGGCCACATGGCGGCCAGGGCCCCCAAACCCGACCAAGCTTGTCTCCCGGAATGCAACCGGCAGTCTTCGCGCCCACTCGGAAGGCTGCTTTGGGGAGGCTGGACGCCCCACGCGTGGCCCTTTTCGGGCCTAGCGTGGTAACAGGTACCACCCCCCAACCCCGGGCCGGTGGCGCTAGGGGCGTGGCTAGACCCAAGCCCGGGCCGGGAGGAGGGGCGGGGCCGGCGCGCGGGAGCTGACCCCTGGCCACATGGCGGCCAGGGCCCCCAAACCCGACCAAGCTTGTCTCCCGGAATGCAACCGGCAGTCTTCGCGCCCACTCGGAAGGCTGCTTTGGGGAGGCTGGACGCCCCACGCGTGGCCCTTTTCGGGCCTAGCGTGGTAACAGGTACCACCCCCCAACCCCGGGCCGGTGGCGCTAGGGGCGTGGCTAGACCCAAGCCCGGGCCGGGAGGAGGGGCGGGGCCGGCGCGCGGGGAGCTGACCCCTGGCCACATGGCGGCCAGGGCCCCCAAACCCGACCAAGCTTGTCTCCCGGAATGCAACCGGCAGTCTTCGCGCCCACTCGGAAGGCTGCTTTGGGGAGGCTGGACGCCCCACGCGTGGCCCTTTTCGGGCCTAGCGTGGTAACAGGTACCACCCCCCAACCCCGGGCCGGTGGCGCTAGGGGCGTGGCTAGACCCAAGCCCGGGCCGGGAGGAGGGGCGGGGCCGGCGCGCGGGAGCTGACCCCTGGCCACATGGCGGCCAGGGCCCCCAAACCCGACCAAGCTTGTCTCCCGGAATGCAACCGGCAGTCTTCGCGCCCACTCGGAAGGCTGCTTTGGGGAGGCTGGACGCCCCACGCGTGGCCCTTTTCGGGCCTAGCGTGGTAACAGGTACCACCCCCCAACCCCGGGCCGGTGGCGCTAGGGGCGTGGCTAGACCCAAGCCCGGGCCGGGAGGAGGGGCGGGGCCGGCGCGCGGGGAGCTGACCCCTGGCCACATGGCGGCCAGGGCCCCCAAACCCGACCAAGCTTGTCTCCCGGAATGCAACCGGCAGTCTTCGCGCCCACTCGGAAGGCTGCTTTGGGGAGGCTGGACGCCCCACGCGTGGCCCTTTTCGGGCCTAGCGTGGTAACAGGTACCACCCCCCAACCCCGGGCCGGTGGCGCTAGGGGCGTGGCTAGACCCAAGCCCGGGCCGGGAGGAGGGGCAGGGCCGGCGCGCCGGGAGCTGACCCCTGGCCACATGGCGGCCAGGGCCCCCAAACCCGACCAAGCTTGTCTCCCGGAATGCAACCGGCAGTCTTCGCGCCCACTCGGAAGGCTGCTTTGGGGAGGCTGGACGCCCCACGCGTGGCCCTTTTCGGGCCTAGCGTGGTAACAGGTACCACCCCCCAACCCCGGGCCGGTGGCGCTAGGGGCGTGGCTAGACCCAAGCCCGGGCCGGGAGGAGGGGCGGGGCCGGCGCGCGGGAGCTGACCCCTGGCCACATGGCGGCCAGGGCCCCCAAACCCGACCAAGCTTGTCTCCCGGAATGCAACCGGCAGTCTTCGCGCCCACTCGGAAGGCTGCTTTGGGGAGGCTGGACGCCCCACGCGTGGCCCTTTTCGGGCCTAGCGTGGTAACAGGTACCACCCCCCAACCCCGGGCCGGTGGCGCTAGGGGCGTGGCTAGACCCAAGCCCGGGCCGGGAGGAGGGGCGGGGCCGGCGCGCGGGGAGCTGACCCCTGGCCACATGGCGGCCAGGGCCCCCAAACCCGACCAAGCTTGTCTCCCGGAATGCAACCGGCAGTCTTCGCGCCCACTCGGAAGGCTGCTTTGGGGAGGCTGGACGCCCCACGCGTGGCCCTTTTCGGGCCTAGCGTGGTAACAGGTACCACCCCCCAACCCCGGGCCGGTGGCGCTAGGGGCGTGGCTAGACCCAAGCCCGGGCCGGGAGGAGGGGCGGGGCCGGCGCGCGGGGAGCTGACCCCTGGCCACATGGCGGCCAGGGCCCCCAAACCCGACCAAGCTTGTCTCCCGGAATGCAACCGGCAGTCTTCGCGCCCACTCGGAAGGCTGCTTTGGGGAGGCTGGACGCCCCACGCGTGGCCCTTTTCGGGCCTAGCGTGGTAACAGGTACCACCCCCCAACCCCGGGCCGGTGGCGCTAGGGGCGTGGCTAGACCCAAGCCCGGGCCGGGAGGAGGGGCGGGGCCGGCGCGCGGGGAGCTGACCCCTGGCCACATGGCGGCCAGGGCCCCCAAACCCGACCAAGCTTGTCTCCCGGAATGCAACCGGCAGTCTTCGCGCCCACTCGGAAGGCTGCTTTGGGGAGGCTGGACGCCCCACGCGTGGCCCTTTTCGGGCCTAGCGTGGTAACAGGTACCACCCCCAACCCCGGGCCGGTGGCGCTAGGGGCGTGGCTAGACCCAAGCCCGGGCCGGGAGGAGGGGCGGGGCCGGCGCGCGGGGAGCTGACCCCTGGCCACATGGCGGCCAGGGCCCCCAAACCCGACCAAGCTTGTCTCCCGGAATGCAACCGGCAGTCTTCGCGCCCACTCGGAAGGCTGCTTTGGGGAGGCTGGACGCCCCACGCGTGGCCCTTTTCGGGCCTAGCGTGGTAACAGGTACCACCCCCCAACCCCGGGCCGGTGGCGCTAGGGGCGTGGCTAGACCCAAGCCCGGGCCGGGAGGAGGGGCGGGGCCGGCGCGCGGGGAGCTGACCCCTGGCCACATGGCGGCCAGGGCCCCCAAACCCGACCAAGCTTGTCTCCCGGAATGCAACCGGCAGTCTTCGCGCCCACTCGGAAGGCTGCTTTGGGGAGGCTGGACGCCCCACGCGTGGCCCTTTTCGGGCCTAGCGT
>NW_024466027.1:0-518 GCF_017591425.1 Ochotona curzoniae
CCCGGGCCGGTGGCGCTAGGGGCGTGGCTAGACCCAAGCCCGGGCCGGGAGGAGGGGCGGGGCCGGCGCGCGGGGAGCTGACCCCTGGCCACATGGCGGCCAGGGCCCCCAAACCCGACCAAGCTTGTCTCCCGGAATGCAACCGGCAGTCTTCGCGCCCACTCGGAAGGCTGCTTTGGGGAGGCTGGACGCCCCACGCGTGGCCCTTTTCGGGCCTAGCGTGGTAACAGGTACCACCCCCCAACCCCGGGCCGGTGGCGCTAGGGGCGTGGCTAGACCCAAGCCCGGGCCGGGAGGAGGGGCGGGGCCGGCGCGCGGGGAGCTGACCCCTGGCCACATGGCGGCCAGGGCCCCCAAACCCGACCAAGCTTGTCTCCCGGAATGCAACCGGCAGTCTTCGCGCCCACTCGGAAGGCTGCTTTGGGGAGGCTGGACGCCCCACGCGTGGCCCTTTTCGGGCCTAGCGTGGTAACAGGTACCACCCCCCAACCCCGGGCCGGTGGCGCTAGGGGCGTGGC
>NW_024466028.1:0-12268 GCF_017591425.1 Ochotona curzoniae
ATTCAGCTGATGCACCCGCATGGCAGACCCGGAAGAGGTTCTGGATCCTGTCTTCGGATCAGCATAGCATCGGCCGTTGCGCTCACTTGGGGAGTGAATCATTGGACAGAGGATCTTCCTCTGTCTCTCCTCCTCTCTGTATATCTGACTTTCCAATAAATAAATAAATCTCTTAGAAAATAGATAGCTCTTAGTGTTTATATCATTCTCTAAAAAGGTAGCACTGATGTAAAATAAACTGGTATAGAACTGAAACCTGGCCCACCCAAAAAACTCTTTCAAGGTAGGAGATTAACCCCTGTGCTCTTATCTGCAAGTGTTAATATTAAGATTTAAAATGATTGCAGGCATGGATATGTGTTCTTTTGATGAGAAAGGTTGTGAAAGAAAGAAATTTTGGATAAAGGAAGACTATGGCTTTTAAATTATCCTGTGCTACAGGAGAATGGCTACATTAAACTAGAAGGGGAATGATAAGACAAAATACTCGGAGGTTTGAGGATATTGAAGAAAAGATGGGAAAGTGACTGAAAATTTGAGAGAAATTAATTTTGTATGATTTATATAATTGATCATGATATTTTAAAGATTTATTTATTTTTATTGGAAATTCAGATATACAAAGAGAAGGAGAGACAAAAAGAAGATCTTCCATCAGCTGATCACATCCAAAGTGCCACAATGGCCAGAACTGAACCAATCTGAAGCCAATAACCAGGAACTGCTTCTGGGTCTGCCACGTGGGTGCAGGATCCCAAGGCTTTGGGCCATCCTCAATTGCCTTTCCAGGTCACAAGCAGGGAGCTGGATGGAAAGTGGGGCCACCAGGACACGAATCAGTGCGCGTATGGGATCCTGGCTCTTACAAGGCAAGGACTTTAGTCACTGTGTTACTACGCTGGGCCAGATCATAATTCTTAAAGTACTATTTGCAGCATTTTAAAAATATTTGTTGTTGATACATGGAATCAACATCTGGTTCTCGCCATTGGCTTTGGACTGGCTCACATGGAAAACCAGGCGTTTGACCCTGAGAAAGGGAACTTCAACACCTTGCTTTGCAGGCTGTGCGTGTTGCTGCTGGTATGTGCCGCCCAGGCCTGGCTCATGTGGCCCTTCATCCACTCCCAGCTGCGGCACTGGCGGGAATACTGGAACGAGCAGAATGCCAAGCGGAGAGTGCCAGCTGCCTCTAGACTACCAGCCAGGCTCCTGAAGAGGGAATCGGGGTACCATGAAAATGGAGTGGTGAAAGCAGAGAACGGAACCTCCCCACAGACTAAGAAACTCAACTCTCCCTGAGGCCAAAGTGCGGAGCTCGGGCCTGCTTGCACTGGGGGCCCAGCCCCTCGGCCTCTGCCTTCCTGCTTGCCATGCCCTTTCTCACACAGCAGAGGCTTGTCTTTAAAGGAGGGCATTCTCCTTCTGGCTTCTCAGCTTTCTCCAGCTTCACAAACCCCTTTCAATAAAGCCAAAAATCTTCTTCTTTCTCTCCCTCCAACCCCCTCTACTCTGGGGAGGGAGGTTGGGTTTTCCCAGAGGTTGTCTTTTGGCCTCTTCCTGGCTTGTCCTACATGGCTGCTGCCTTCTCTTTTCGTCTCTTTCTCCGTCTCACCTCTGCGTGTAGTTTTTTCTCTGCTCTTTCCAATGGGAGGGAGCTAAGACTACGGTCCTGGGCTTCTCAATCTGGGAGTCGCAGGAAGCTCTGCACCCACGAGCCTCTGCCCTGGGCTACCAGCATGCCCCTTGGCTGGTCCTTGTGTGGGCGGGCAAGGAGAGGAGAGACCAGTCCTACCCGGATCATCATCTCCTGGGTGCTGATGAACTAACGAGATGCATGATTCCAACTCTGCACGAGGCATCGCGAGGCACGGCAGCCAGTGCTAGTCAGACACACCAAGGCCTTTGTCTTTGGAATGTGGCAACTCAGTCCAGATGGATGGCTGTCCACTGGTCCCCTGACTCAAAAGAGTGGCTGGCTTTGGACTGAAAAAAACAAAAACCAGCCTGCCCGTCGCTGTTCCAAACAAGAGCAGAGCACGCCAGTAGCAGCAGCCCCTTCTGCAAGGGGGAGCAGCAGCAGAAGTGACAGCACTGTCAACCTCGGCCTTTGGGCCCCCAGCCGCAGCGGCTTCTTCACCAGCATTCAAAACCAAACCAAACAGCTCTTCACAAACCCACCCCGGACACGTTGGTCTACACGCCAGGACCAGCCCGCCTGTCCCAGGCTAGGCTTGCTCTCTTTATTTCCTCTCCCCGGCTGCAGCAGCACAAAGCCTCCAGGATACCAGCCCCACCCCAGTTTCCTTGTGCCCCTGGGAGAGCCAGCTGTGACTTCCCTCACCACATGGTGAATCGTTGTCACTCGTACATGAACATAAAACCTGGACTGGCTCAGACTCGCTCTTTGGGGTGAATGAGCGGGCATAGCTGCATGCTGGGCATCTTCTGCCCTAGGCCCCTCCCGTGTTCTTTCCCTTCGTCTCCTCCCCCATGACAAGGCTTGCAAGTCTTCATGGTGGTTTATGAGGACTTCTGGAAGAGGAGATGGGTCTGGCCAGGTCCTCCTAAAGGGCTCCTGGTCTGTGCTGAGGCAAAGGGGTCATTCTTGGCAGGCGCAAGGATGTTTGTGTGATTGGTACATGGCTCTGATTTTTGAGATCACGGCAGAAACCAGACCTTGTGTTTTAATCCAGAAATGGGGGAAGGTGGGCCTTTTCAGCAAGGCACTTCTCTTGAACAAGTCATCTGTATTATAGCTAGATTACAATGGCTAGTCACTGAGGGCCACCTTTGGAAACCTTTGTATGCAGGGTAGAGTTGTAGAAATGGGAAGAGCTACCCTGGGCTGCCTTTTAGTTTGCAAGGGAAGGTAGGTGACATTTTGGCAGTTAGGCTTTTCTCCCATCCCTCTCACCTTTTCAGATCTGAAAGGCCCTCGGCATTTCTCTCAGTCCTGCTGTAGTGTCCCTGAGTTCCTGGGAACTGCCAGTGGAGGGCGAGCGCAGCCAGCAGCCTCCCCCTTCTTCTGTGTCCTGGGAGGTGCCTTGCCAGCTTCCTGCAGCAGCTCCCTCCCACCACCACTGCTCCAGAGTCCAGTGTCTTCATCAAGCACACGTGGTAGTGCTGATGACATAGTGGGTGCTGGGAAGGCAGGGGCTGCGCTCTCCGGCTGCCTGTCTCGCTGTCCTGGGTTCTGGAGCCAATGTGGCTTTGTGTTCCCTTAGTTTCCTTCAGGCTTCCAGCTGTGCCCATAGACCATGCCTTGGACCTGGCCTCACTTGATGGCAGTTGAGCTTAACTTGGGCTCTGTTTTCTACAGGGCAGAGCTTCTGTTCATTAGTAGAAGTTAGTAAAATCTTTTCTGTTAAACAAATCCTGGGAGTATAAATAAGATTGGCATCTCTCTAGCCTGAACATGGTTCATGTTCACGGGACTGGAGAGTAATAGAGCACTTTTTCCAAGCTCTCTGCCAGCCCCCTTCCCCTGGCTTCCCTGGGACATTGATGTCATGGCAGGGTCAAGTCTTTGGCAGGTTGACACAATTGTCTTGCAGGAGCTCATATAGTTCTGCCTCCCACTGGGAGCCCATTGGGCTAACCTGTCTTAATTTGGCAGTTTTGTATACTCCATCTTGTCCCCAAAATACCTACATATGAGGAAAGGCCCTGCCAGACACCTCCAAATTTGAGAGGTTGCCCCGGCACCACCTGCCAAGAGCGGAAGATGCTCATCTACCTCAGTACCTGTTGCTCTGACATCCCTGGCTGGCATCCATGTGTGGGGAGGCCAGCACCTGGCAGTGGGAGGGGAAAAGGGATGGTGTTGATCAACAGGAGTGGGGGGCGTGCCCTGGGGTTGCCGCCCTCCCTGGTGTGCCTGGAGGCAGGGATTTCTGAGGGAAGGGGAGGAAGGGTAGCCAGCTGGGCCAGGAGGTGAGCTCATCTCTTACCTTCTGGTCAATTCTAATGATATGAACCTGCACCTCCCCCTCCCCCAGGCCCAGATGGATGCTGAAAGTCTTGGCCATTCCCATCTCCAGGTAGTCCTTACCACCGTTTCTGCAAGCCAGGTAGACATGTCTATTCTAGTCACCTTTGCAGGGGCTGTAGACTTCTGAGAACAGCCGTGTTCCCTAGGGGTGAGTTTGTGCTTTTGGGGCTTCACTGTTCCATCACCCTTGACCTTCCCTCTGAGCTGTGAGAGAGTAAAGAGAGTGCACCCATGGGTGGTTTCATTACAGCAACTTGCCAGTACCCATGGTGTCCCTCGGGGACCTACCAGCCTGGGTGAGCGATGGGAGGGTGGCCTGGGCATCACAGTGGACAGACTTCAGTCTGCTCCCCTGCATCTCTGTCCTTGCAGTTACAGAGGGCGGTTTGCTTCCCAGTTGCAACCCGGTCTCCTCCCGAGCTGCAGGAAGCTCCACTCGTGATCATAGCACCTAAATAGACTCCGGGTATGGCCCAGCCCAGCTAGGGAGGTCCTGCTGCCTTCTCAGTTCTTTTCCCTTTTCTTCGGGATATTAGTCCCACCTTCCAGAAGGCTGGAAGAGACCACCACACTCATCAGCTGCCTCACCTCCCCCCTCACTCTTGTATGCAGAAGTGCTGGAAGCTGAGGGGTCTGGACAGCTTGCCATTCATACTCTGCCACTTTCTTTTCTTTTTTTCTTTTTTTTTTCTTTTTTTGTCCTGAGCAGTCCCTTTCTCATCTCATGTCCTAAGTGCCTTATCTTCACTTGTACTGTATGGCCAGCGCCCACTGCCAGGGCACTAAGAGCTGCGTGTCGTGTGCATCTGAAGACACCATACCTCAGTATAGTCACATAGAAAAGGGATGTGAGTTGCTGGTTTCGCCTCATTCATTGCAGCCGCACCCCCACTGCTGTAGGGTCTCTGCTTTTTGTCTAGTTGTCTGCCTTGTGTCTGTGCCCCCCTCAGACCTGCCGGATGACTGAAGACGCCTGTCTGGACCAAGGCTGAGGCACCTGAGCTTTGTGCCTCACAAAGGAAGCTTAGAGGCTCCCAGGTCCTCCTCACTCCCAACCTGCTGGACTGCTGGCCTCACATAGCAAGCCCTGTGCCTCCAGGCCCCTGATACCCCAAAATTCACTCTTGTGGTCACCTCTTTCCATCTGTTTCACTGCCCATTTGACCCAAAGTTGCTATGAAAAGGTGTTTACTTGGACTTGCCAGTCTCTAGTGTTAAACTCTTAGATAACCCATTGGACAGTGGGTCCAGTCTGGCTGTTGCACACCCTTCTTGGTCCTGCTTCAGTGTTAAACCTTGTGTGATCAGCAGCCACCTCTCTGTCCCCTGCCCCTGCCTGCCTGCCTGCCTTTTCCTTGCTCTTCCGGGTTGTGCAATAACCCTCCCAGCCAGTGGTCTTGTCCACAGGCCTTTTTGTTCCTTACAACGCCCTGCCATTGGGGAAGAATTGAGACTCAGAGGAGGGGTAATCATCATCCCTTAGAAAAGATATGTCGGGCCCGGCGTGGTGGCGCAAGTGGTTAGGGTCCTCGCCTTGCACACCTGGGATCCCATATGGGCACCGGTTCTATCCCAGCAGCCCCGCTTCCCATCCAGCTCCCTGCCTGTGGCCTGGGAAAGCAGTCAAGGACGGCCCAAGGCTTTGGGACCCTGCACCCGCATGGGAGACCCGGGAGAGGCTCCTGGCTTCAGATTGGCATAGCATTGGCTGTTGCGCTCACTTGGGGAGTGGATCATCGGACGGAAGATCTTCCTCTCTGTCTCTCCTCTCTGTATATCTGCCTTTCCAATAAAAAAAATAATAATAAAAATAAATCTTTAAAAAAAAGAAAGAAAAGATATGTCAGCCACGTACCCTTGGTTGCTGTCATTCTTGTATTCCCGGGTGGTTTCTATGGCGCTCCTGTAGAACATGTAGCATCATCTTACCAGTACATCTACCTGGTTTACAGTCTGTTGAAAACCAGCCCATCCGCATGATGGGATAGAAGTCTGCATTGGAACCAGATCTGACGGGATGCTCAGCTGTCATCACCGTTCCCAAGCTTAAAAGCGTTCCAGAATTTGTTGTTCATGTGGAGGAGACAGTTTTTTTGTTTGTTATTTTTTTTTTTTTTGAGAGTCCACCACAGGTGGGTAGCCCTGTTCATCTGGAAAGATGTGGCTGCGATAGTAAGTGCCACCCTTTCCCTGGGTATAGATTCCAGTGTTTATGTGCTGAGACTATAAACCTCATTTTTCGGTTCCTCTGTTTCATAAACACCTGAAGGATGAGCTGGGTCTGCTAGTGCCCTGAGCAACTCATAATGCAAATGTGGACATGATGTCTCTTTGTTTTTCTCCATTAGCCTGTTCATGTTATGGACCAAATTTGAACAAAGAACTCAAGGAAAATTTGTACTTTCCACATTTACGCTTTCATGTAAAAGCGTGGTAGGGGAGGGTTGTCTGTTTACTTTTGGTAAACTTTATTCAAAATCCCTTTTCCGCTTTTTTCTGTCTGGTTTTAAAACAAATGACAGTTTTGTATGGATTTTGTTTAGTGTACATTTTGAAACAAATGATTGACTATTTTCTGAAATAATGGAATAAAAGACATAGAATGAAAAAAAAGTGCATGATGCTTAATCTGACCGGGTATCTGTGTTTTATGGATAATTCATATTGTGCACTGATGTAAACTTAGTTGATTGAATGATTCCTAACATGTATCACTGCTCTCTAAGTTGATTAGATGATCATTGCTTAATGTCCCCTGAACACTGCTGCTCAGGGCTGCTGTTCCTCTCTTTCACTTGCAGTGGTACAGGGCAGTCCCCCAGTCAGCATTAACTGATGTATAGACACCTGAGCTTCTAAGAGTCTGCCTCTGATTTGTTTTTTGGATAGAATTGTTCAACTCACAACAGTCCTAGGCCATGTCTTACCTTGGACAAGTCTGTCAGCTGATCCCTTGACTTATAAAAACTCTTTGCCTGGGGCCCGGCGCGGTGGCGCAAGTGGTTAAAGGTCCTCACCTTGCCGCCCGGGATCCCATATGGGCGCCGGTTCTAATCCCGGCAGCCCCGCTTCCCTTCCAGCTCCCTGCCTGTGGCCTGGGAAAGCAGCAGAGGACGGCCCAAAGCTTTGGGAACCTGCACCCGCGTGGGAGACCCGGAAGAGGCTCCTGGCTTCGGATCGGCATAGTATCGGCCGTTGCGCTCACTTGGGGAGTGAATCATCGGACGGAAGATCTTCCTCTCTGTCTCTCCTCTCTGTATATCTGCCTTTCCAATGAAAAAATAATAAAAAAAAAAAAAAAAAAAAAAAAAAAAAAAAAACTCTTTGCCTGAACTAGAAGTTCATCCTTCTCACTCTCAATTGCCTCCAAACCTAACAGTCATCACTTTCAAGGATCAAAGCTCCTAAGAGTAACAAGAAGTCTACAAAGTCAGTGGGTGTTCCAGGACGCGTCACAGGCAGAGAGGAATCAGACACCATGCTGCTGAGCAAGGAGACACAAGAGCTTTACGGGTGGTAGGAGGGATGTTACTATGGTTGTTGTTCTGTAGGAATTAGGCATTGTTGCTAAATACCCCAGACTTGGGTCTGCTCACTTATATAGAAATTTGACATTGGAGTGGTGAAAGAAAACAGGTATTTACTGCAAAATGCCAAACAAGAAAGTGGAGGTTCTTAGGGATTGAAGCTAGGACTGGGAGGTGCATAAACAGTTCACGTCCAGTTTCCTTGCTGATTGGTATTGTTCCTGATCTTTTTGTAATTAGTCAGTGATGTGCTCCAGAAAATTTCTGATAGCCAGCTTGTTTCTGGTTGGAGGTCATGGTGGAGTTACATGCAAGTTGAGATTACCTTCTGCCTCAGACTTGGAACTTCCTTACCTAGACCCAGAATTCCTTTACAAAATCCCCCTGGAGAGTACTGGTATACAAGGTTTTATCTACTGGAGAAGAAATGACTTTCTGAGTCCAGTGATCAACTGTATTACTCCCTCAATTCAATGAATTCCTTTTGATATAGGGCAGGCAAAGCCAGTGGGACAACAGACTGGGTCCTGCCTTTCTAAAACCAGAGTTCAAGCTCAGCTTCATGGAGACAGTTAGGGATCCCAAATCCCTGTTCTGAATTTGTTTCTCTGATGCTCACTTTCTTTATAAACTGAAATCAAATTGCCACTTCTCAAGGTCATCATCAGCAGGTCACCTGTTCCAGGTCCTCAGTGGGGTGTCTGGCACCTGGTGAGCTGATCTCTTAGTGGCCTCTGGTTGAAGGCATTTGCTCTTATTCTAGAGCCAAATCAGGCTGCACACAGCAGTGTCCCAGGGAAGCCTCCTTAAGTCCCTTTGCCGTGTTATTTTAGCCATACATCATTTCTCCCTTTCTTTCCACATTTTGACTGATAAAAACAGCTGCTACTAATCTTGTGATTTGCCTCTGACTAGTTTTGTGAATAATATTTGCATAAGAATTTCAGGAGATGATTGCAAAGAAATGACTACAATGACAGAACTTGCAGCCTAGCCAAGGAAGAAATTTGCAACTTCTGACTACAAACACGTCCAAGAAAGCTCCATCTAACTGGTGTCTTTATGATCATAACATATCTGGAAACCCTACCTGAGGATTATGTCTCTTAACCTCCCCCTGCACTTAGCCTGTTCTCTTCCAAATCTTCTTGCTTACTTGTTGAGCAGAAAGGGTGCATTTCACATTAAGAGATCTACTCTTTACCCAAGACTGTTGGCTACTTGAAATAAGCCTTTTCCTCTTACCAATTCTTGCCTCTGGTGAATGAGATGTTGAACAGCATTCAGCAGGGACCTGATTTTTTTGAGCTAAAAAAAGTCTGATAAAAAATACCTGCTGCCCATGGAAACACGTTTAGACAGCAACATTCCGAGCAGACCATTTCTATGTCTGTGGGAAAAGAGCCACGCAGAATATACGTTCACAATCAGCACGGATTGATGAGAAGTGAGACTCATACGCACGGTGGGGGATGCACATTCTGAGCTGTGGCCTTGTGCATTGTAACAGAAGGGGTAGGATTTTTGGCTGAGTGGGTTTGTGAAAACAAACAAACAAAAAAAACTAACAAAACAGTGGTTTCTCAAATCTTTGCCTGATGGTGGCTTACTACATAGCTGCACCAGTACCTTAGTTGGGCTCTGAATTAAACTGACATAGGTTTACAGGAGAAAAACCATGTCTAATTTTGTGCAATGCATGGAAGCTTCAAGAAAATATGAGAATAGAACAATCGCTCTTTACAGGAGATATGAGTCTGCACACAGGAGTCAACCAAGAAACTCAAAACAGAATTTGGCAGGGTAAAAGGATACAAAATTAATGAACATAAATAAATGGTAATGGTATACATAAGAAAAAGCATGGCTGAGAAAGAACTTGTAAGTTCAGGTGCCTTTAAAAATAGCAGAGAATATTAAGTACATTGGAATAAAACTAACCAAACACATGGAAAATCTATCTGATGAAAATTATAAAACATTTTAAAAAGAAATAGAAGAAGATATTGAAAGAAGGCAAAATCTACGATGTTCCTGCATCAGTAGGATCAATGTCATCAAAATATCCATATTATTGAAAGTAATCTACAAATTCAATGTGACCCCAATCAAAATCCTAGCAACATTCTGCTCAGAAATAGAAAAGGTGATATAAAAGTTCATCTGGAAACACAGGAGACCACAAATAGTCAAAACTATCCTGAAGCACAAAAACCAAGCTAGAAAAAATGACAATTCCAGACCTCAAGTCATAGTACAGAGCAACGGTCATCAAAATAGTCTGGCACTGGTAAAGAAACAGAGACGAAGATCAATGGAAGAGAATAGAAATCCCAGAAGGGAGCCTGCACATACAGCCTACAAATCTTTGACTGGAGAACTTACAATAATCCTGAGAAAAATCCTGATCTCTTCAACAAATTCAGTTGGAGCAATTGGACAGCAGCCTGCAGAGGAAAGAAGCAAGACCCCCTTCTGTCACCTTACACCAAAATCAGCTCTAAATGCATCAAAGACCTAAATCTGCACCCAGAAACCATCAAAGTGTTAGAGGAAAACATAGGCAGCACTCCTCAAGATATAGGGGTTGGTAAAGACTTCTTAGAAAAGTCACCCAGAGCACAAGCAGTCAAAGCCTAAATAAAGCCCAAATAAAGCACATCAAACCAAGAAGCTTCTGTAGAGCAAAGAAGACAACCAACAAAGTGAAAAAGCAACCAACAGCATGGGAGAAAATCTTTGCACACTATACAACCAATAGGAGCTGATATCCTGATTGTGAGTTAATATCCAGGATTCACAAAGAGTTTTAGAAACTCCACAACAGCAAAATAAACAACTGTATGAAGAAATGGGCAAAGGTAACAAACAGATATTTTCAAAAGAAATTCAAATGGCTAATAGACTAATGAAAAAATGCACAGGCTTCCTAGATGTCAGAGAAATACAAATGAAAGCCACATTGAGGTTCCACATAACCCCAGTGAGTGTAGCTTACATTAGGAACTCTATTAACAACATCTGCTGGCATGGATGTGGAAAGAAAGATATCCTCCTTCACTGTTGGTGGGAGTGCAGACTAGTACGACCACATGGAAGTCAGCATAGAGAGAGCTAGCAGATCTTAAACTTCATATGTCGTATTATCCTGCTGTCCCACTCCCAGGAATATATCCAAAGGAAATGAAACCTGCACATGAGGATGTGACCTGTAATCCTATATTTATAGCAGCACAATCTACAATAGCAAAGACATGGAAACAACCCAGATGGCTGTTGAAAGAGGAGTGGATAAAGAAACTGTGGTATTTCTACTCTATTGAGTACTACTCATTAGAAAGCATGAAATTCTACCATTTATAACCAAATGATCCCAAATAGACCATTATACTCAGTGAAATAAGCCAACACCAAAAGCACAAATGTCATATTTCTTTTTTCTCTGATCTAAAGCAAACTTCATGTAAAATACAAGATTAGTAGATGCATAGGTAAACATGAAGTTGCATATCTAGAGGAACTGCATAGAGACTTCCATGCTGAGATCTGAGGGTACAACGCAGTATGCATCTCTACTCCTCAAGCAAAGATGGACTCCTGTTGGGGTCCGTGCAGTAGATGTGGGGGACATGAGGGGGTGAAGAGTGTTCCGTTGCAGGCAGGGCCGCAAGAAATTTCCCGCTGTTTGGCAGGGCCCACCCCGCGGATGTCTACAAATACCTGAATGCAGCTCCACCTTCTTTTGCATGGACACTGGACCACCCTGCGGAAGAATTCTAATCCATCCTGGCATTTGCTACTGCGAGGTTAACCTTTTGCTCAGCCTGAGCTTGAAGGTCAATGTCTTGCAAAAAGGGCCCTTTATCATTCCTCCTGTCTTGGCTGTCCCCATTGAGCCTATGCTAATCAAGGGATCTAGATTTAGGCTTTCATTCTTTCCTCATTCTTTAGATTCCCCTTTTCTTTGTGATACAAGATTGAATTGCAGGATAAGAATTGTAGCAGGAACTTCTAGGTACTGGCAGCAGGAACTTCTAAGTAATACTATGGCAGAGTTATCTTTAGAAACACCCACTTGACCGTGACGTAAAAAGTCTGAGCCAGAGTTTGACTGATTTTGTATAAATAAAGTGTACAGCTTTTGTGCATCGTCCATTATGATCATGGAGTCCGAGTGGTCCGTCTCTTTCTTTCCTCTTTTATGCCTCATCCACGCACCCTTCTCGAGTTCTGAACTCAGCTGGAGCTGGACTCCGGCAGACTCCCAATGAAACTGTTAAATACATGTTGACTATAGCATGCTGGACTTTCTGCCATTGTCTATACTTACAATGGCATGACACAGTTATGTAGCAGAATGATAAATTTAAGGTTGTTTTTGAAGGATTATACTATTGTAATAATATAGGGGAACTTAGTGAGTGTGAGGGAGCAGCATGGGGGAAGGGAAAGGGGGAATTTCCTGAGCCTATGAACTGTTTCATTAAATAAAGAAATTAAGAGACAAAAAAAAAAAAGAAAGGAAGGAAGAAACAAGAGAGAAAGTAAGAGAGAGAGAAAAAAAGAGAAGCAGGAAAGAGAGAAAGAAACAGAAAGAAAGAGAGAAAAGAAAAAGAAGAAAGGAAAGAAGGAAGGAAGGAAGGAAGGAAGGAAGGAAGGAAGGAAGGAAGGAAGGAAGGAAGGAAGGAAGGAAGGAAAGGTGGGATGGAGGGAGGGAAGGAAGGAGGGAGGCAGGGAGGGAGGAAGA
>NW_024466029.1:0-3071 GCF_017591425.1 Ochotona curzoniae
ACACTCCCAAGGACGCCAGGGAAGCAAAACGAGCACTATGAAAATAACTCCCAGAGATTCCACCAGACCAGACCCCACAATGCAATCTCAAAGCTGCACCTGGAGTAACTGTGCTGAATACAACATTGACAGTGTGTGTGGATGTGTCTGTGTGTTGCCGCCTCCTTAGGCTCTGCCTCTGCAGTTCAGAAAGGAAAAGGGTTTTCTAAGAAAACAAGACCAGATGTCAGAGAACAGGACATCTAAGGCATGACTGGAAACGCCACATGCAAGACACACACACACGTGGACAGAGGACACGGATGCTCGTGTTCCTACAGAGAGTGGGACACCAACCTTTCCTCTTTCAAACACCGGAAGGATACGTGCAGTCCCCTCTCTGACCCCATCACGGTCTGCACTTTCATTCCCAACAATGATGTCAAACACAAAGTCTATCTTACAATTGTTTCTAATAACATATAAGAATCGGAGGGGAAGATGAGGAGGAACTGAATTCTAACGGAAACATAGAAAAGCACTGATCAAATATCTGAAAATTAAAGAATATTACAAGTTATGTCAAAGGTGAAAATAGGGGCTGGCATTGTAGCACAGCAGGTTAACATGCCTGCCTCCTTTATGAGCACCAACTGAAGTAAAACAGCTCCTAACTTCCCATCCAATTCCCTGAGAATGGCCCGGGAAAAGCAGCAGAGGATGGCTCAGATGCTTGGGCCTCTCCCACCCACAGAGGAGCCCCAGATACCCATTCCAAACAGAGAACCTCTCTAAAAAACACAACACAACACAACAATTCAATAATTTCAGAGAAAAATGGTCCCAGAAAGCTCTGTGAAGGATATTAATAGTACACCAGAATTTATGATATTCATATTTTATATTTTGAACATGTGAAAAACAGAAATCCATTTTTCCTAGAACAAGAAAAAAAATCATCTCTAAAAGACAGTTGGCCACTTGGGAACGCTAACATATGTAAAACGTTTTCATTTAATAAAAATGAAAAACCCCTAAGCACTTCGTGGGGGGGAAAAAAACCCCGAAATAACAGCGAGACCCAGTGCCCAGCAAATAAAATACATCATATTTTCAGGACAGAACATTAATTGCATTATGTTCAGCCCTGTTGTTGACGGGCAAGTTATTTCATACATTTAAACTGGTTTGCTCCAATACATGTTGGTTCCCCTACCCAAACAAGCATAAAACTCTGATCAGCTTAGTTATCAATGACAATCTAGACTTACCTGACAATGAAATTATTCAAGTAATAAGACATTTTCAGGGCTCACAGAATTGATATCATTTGATTCTGTTTCCCCCAAGGGTTCAGAAGGCCCTGTCCAAGGTGCTCACCGCAGTTCTCACTCCCACCTGCACTAAAGCCAGGGCCAGCACAGGTGCCAGCACCTGGCTCAGCATGGTTGGTATAAGCTGCCCAAGTATACCCAGAATGAAGCTGGGCTACCACTGCAAACTTGGTTCAATATTTCCCCCTTGTTTTAACCAGCAATGAAATCATCAGGTGTCAAGCCACTGGCTCCTTGGCATGTATGGGGCAACAATAAGGAATTTTTTCTTAAGAATTTATTATTCTTATTTTTGATGATGTTTACACAGTTAATTAGAATGGGAAGGGTGGGTGAGACCATTGTTTCCAGATTTTCTTTTTTCTTCTTCCTGTATCTAGGGGAAAGGTAATAAAAGGGAAGAAGGGAAATGCAGCTTCCCAACCACCTCAGTACCCAGGGATGGGGAACGGTCACCCAATGTCATCCCAGGGTCTCCGATCTGGACTATGTTCCAAGGTTCTGTTTATCTGGTTTCAACATTTCTGAAATGCTGTTGGTCTCACCACTCCAAGGATTAGGAAATCCAACATTCACTGGCTGACATAGTTCACCTTAGAGTCTCCATTCGCAGAGATGTTTGTTGCCAACGCTTGGTTGAGGTCGTTGATCAATTTGTTCTGCCCTCCATCCTCTGTTAGGGTACCAGATGTCCTCTGCAGGCTCCAATGGACTGCCATAACCTCCATGTGCATCTGGGCATGCCATCCACTGCTCCATCTAAGCCACTGAGAAGGACCAGCTCTGACACATACACTCCACAGTCAGACTACAGATCCTGCGACTCTCTCCACGGTTGGAGTTCTCAGTCCCGCAGTTCAGTTGGGAGAATCCCCAGAGAAATCTCATCTGAAGTAATCTCAGACCTGACTCTCCTGTGAGCTTACCAATACAGGGTCTGGCTCTGTATGTTACCCACATCAACCTATACACACACTGGTAGTGGCAATTGCTGGGTCAGTTCTGTTTCCAGCCCTGTCTCCTACACAAACCAATGGATGCCACAGCCAAGCCCAACCCTGCCCACCACAGATTCAGCTATCATGTACACCAGCAGGAGCTGCAGCCTAGTCAGAGTGACCCCCAAATAACCCTCACCAGGTTTGCTCCAGCCCTGGTTGCTGTGCTTGCAGGTGTGTACAGCAGACTGATCTAGTCTGTCCCACATCCCATTCAGTCCTCATACACGTCAACGGGTGTTAAAGAGTAGGTTGACACAACCAACCCCACTATTCAACCCACACTTGTGCAGGCAGGTGCCACCATCTCTCTAGACAGGCCTGCTCCCAGCCCTGGTTCTCATGCTCACCAGTAGGAAACACAACCAATCAGAGAGAGGTGCCCAGAGTTTCCCTAAAGGGCCCACTCTTACTCCCACTTCTTGTATTCTCCAGGTGGTTCTGGCAATCTGGCTTGGCAGGACTTGCTCCCAGTCCCAGGATTTGCCAACTAGTGCTGCAGAAACAGTCAGCCCAGACTCAACTCTGACCTATACATGCACCAGTGGGTACAGTCAGCCAGCCCAGCCTGGCTCTCCCACTAACCCAGCTCACATGCAGGCCAACAGGAATTCCTGCCAGGCGTGGTCTGCCTCTAATCTCAGCTCTCACTCACCAGTGGGAGAAGTGGCCCAGTAGGGGAGTTCCCTGCAGCCTCGCACAAGGCTTACACCCCTCCCCCACCAGGTCTTACATGTGCTGCTGGGAGCTGCGGTCCAGT